>NC_056730.1:472004595-472152095 GCF_019279795.1 Protopterus annectens
ATATTTATTTATTTATTTGTATTTATTTATATTTCTTTACTTGGCTAAAGTACTGATCTCAATGTATTTCTTTACTTGGATAAAGCACTGATCTCAGTGGACTATTAACAGGCACAGCCTCAGTGAATAGAATCACATAAGAAATAAAAAAAAAACATATTTACTGATACAAAGATATGCTAAAACATACATATTTACAGATGTAAGAATATGCTGCAATATTTGGTTCAAGAAGCAGTTTACAGTGTCAAAACATGGATGCAAAAATGGAATCATGCTTAGCAGAGCTTTTGGAAAAGATGTAGTCATAATGAATCAGATGGCTTAGAGATAACAGCATATCATTATATAGAGAGGTATGAAGACATTAGAAGAGGTGAGTATGAATAGTTACAGGAAAATACCATGGTGAGAAGACAAATAAATGGTAAGACAAGCATGCAGAGGAAAGAACAGTATAAAGGAGAAGTGTGAGAGATGCAAAGAGAAGAGGGAAGAATGATGAATGAGAGGCAGTAAGTGAGGGGATGATAAAGTGAGATAAAGAAGGATGAAATAGGGGTAAATGGGTGTGAGAGGGCTGCAGGGTTCATGTAATGTGATCTATGTATATGTGTAACTGCACTTTGTTTGGGATAAGTGGTATTCCTTGAGCTGTCGTCTGAAGTCTGAGTATTTTTTAATGTATTTGATTAGAAAGGAGTACCATAGTTTAGCTGCTAAGATGAAGACTGCAGAATCTGTGCAATGAAGCTTGTTTCTTGGAGTTAGTAGGATGGGTTGAGATTGAGAGATACCTGAGATTATATGTGGGGGTTTTGGTGAAGATTTTATTCTTGAGAGAGGAAGATGTTTTAGGAGAAAGGGCTTTGTGAATTAGTGATCCTAGTAGGAGACTGGCTTTCAATTGCATTGGGAGCCATTTGGCTTAGCAAGACTTAGGCGATGGTGTTCCTTAATGGGGCAGTTAGTAACAAGCCAGCAGATTTTGGTGGTTATGATTTGCAAGGTGGTGGCAGGTTTCTTTGCAGCTGCAGGTATTATAGGTAGTTCATGTATGAGTTGAGGTAAGAGTGTTTCTTTCCCTATGGAAGCTTTATCTAGCTTGGACAGAAAAGGTGATAATAGTTTGTTTGCTCAAACTAGTAGTCTGTTGAACGTTTTGCATGTGCTTTGAATGTGTGGATGAAAGTTAAGAGATTGGTCTAGCCAAATGCCAAGGTATTTGAAGGATATAGTTGTTTCTATGGTGGTATTGTTAGCATCTTTAATATTAATGATGCTGGGTGCTTTGCCTATTTTATGTCTGGTTCCAAATAGCATTACTTTGTTTTTCAAGGGATTGAGTATAAACTGCTGGCTTATTAGCCATTGGTTGAGGGTTTGGAGGTCATCTTGGAGTTGAGTCTGAGTAATAGTGTGGGATTTGTTTGAGGTGTAAATGACCATGCTATCTACATAAAGAATTCGAGGTATCTGAAGGCATTCAGATGGAAGTTTATTAATAAATATGGAAAATAGCAAAAGAGCTAAAGTGGAACCCTGGGGGACTTGTTTCCTAAGTGGAGCTGTTTCAGATATAGTGGTGCCCACTTTTACCTTGAAGGATCTGTTGTTGACTAAATCTACAAACCACTAATACCTATTTCAGTTCGTTTGTCAAATAGCAAGTTATGGCCAGTTAGATCAAATGCTTTGTGAGGTAAATGAGTCAGGTCCTGTCAGGTTGCCTTTGACCATACTAGATAGGATGTCATCTGTGAAGAATTAGAGTGCTGTTAGTGTGCTGTGTCCAGACCAGAATCCATGTTGCTCCTTGGATAGAAGATGATATTGATGTAAATAAGTAGTAATTTGTTTGTGGATAATTTTTGCTATTATTTTAACTAAAGTCAGAAGTATTGGCATAGGACGGTATTATGAAGCAGTAGTTGGCTTGAATAGTTTTTTTAATAGGAGTGTTTTCCATATCTAAGACATAATCTTATTAATTATGTAGTGGCTGTATATGTAAGTAAGAGGATGGGAGATGAAGTCCTTACAAAGGTGAATGAACCAAAAGGCTAAATTATCTGGGCCTGGGAGAGTATCTATTTGAATATGGTCTGTTTGTGTTTCTGTCTCTTTGATTCTAATCCTTTTAAAGTGGAATAGTGGAATGTAAAGGGGAGATGGTTGTTGTGTGGCTATTGGGTTGGTAGCTTTGTATTGTTGATGTGAGGTAGGTTGCTGAATTAATTGAAGAAGTTAGCACATGAGAATTTGTTGTGATGGTGTTAGAGACGTTCAGGGGAGTGGAGTTGTGCTGAATTTTCTGACCAGTTAACAAGTTGATATCCCTCCAGAATGTTTTGGGTTTGGCTAAAAGTGATATTTGTTTGTTCTGGTAGCAGCTGTTTTTGAGTCTGCAGCCAGATTGCTTGGCTAGGTTGCATAGTGAGGTATATTTGGCTCAGGAGTCTGAGTAGAGATGCATTTCCAACTCTGCTGTGCTTCATCACATAATTTGAGGAGGTGTTTCAGTTTGTTAGATACTCAGTCATATTTATGAGGCCGTAGTATCCTTTGTACTAATGGAAATAATTTTTTTTTCAAGTACAGTTCGGTATTAGTAAGGTCATTGGCTTCTTCTTTGGGGTCTTTTATGGTTGCAAGCATTCCTAACCCTGGAAAATGGTGACATCTGGGAAGTCACAGAAACCTGCTTCAAAGCTGCGGACAGAATCCCAACCTTACCTGGTTACTCATCCTGTCACACATTCCGACCCCAAACTGTGGGCAGTAAAGCCAAAGGAGGTGGAGTTTCATATACATTAAGGACATATACACCTCCAGGCTGGTCAAACAGTGTGACGCACAGGAGCCACTCCAGGTGCAGTTAACCATTGTCAAGACCCCTATTCAAATCATAGCTAGCTACTGACCCACAAATCTGACTCAAGATGCCCAATCCGCCTACTTAGACCTGTTTGAATCTATCAACATTCAACCCTTTACCCTGATCCTGGGTGACTTTAACTTCCCAAACATAGACTGGAAGAACTACTCATGCCAGAACACAAATGACCAGAGATTCCTTGATTTTGTCAATGCAGATGCCTTGGAACAGCTAGTTGATACCCTCACAAGAGGTGATAATATCTTGGACTTGGTATTACCCAACATGAGTAACCACTGCAGCATCCCAATAGTATCATCCTCCCTGGTAAAGATCCGACCACAAAGCGGTCACTTTCGAAGTCACCATCTCTCCCAACCCCCCCTCTAGCTAGGATCAGACATAAAAACTTCTTCAAAGCTGATTACAGCCTCCTGAGGGATGGTATAAACAGCTTCACAGACCCCACCCCTCTGTAGGAACTGGCACCTATATCCAAAACTACACCAAAGCACTATACGAGTATTTATATAGATACATGGAATCAGGCATGCCCGACAGGACTAAATCATCCTCTGCAAGAAAGAGTAAACCTGTCTGGTGAACATCTGCAATAAATAAACTCTATAACAAAAGGAAAACATTGCTGTCCAAGACCAAGAAGGAGCAGGTGCCCAGTTGGAAGCAATGTCTCCTTAGCCTGAACAAGCAAATAAGAGCACTAGTGAAATCCTCCAAAGCAAACTTTGAGTCCAAATTGGCCACATCTACTAGAGACAATCATAAGGCCTTCTTCACATATGTCCGCAACCTCAAAGGAAGCACCTAGATCTGTTTAGAACTGGTCGTTAAGGACACCACATATACAAATGCCATAGATATAGCAAACTTGCTGGCTGATGGATTCAGTGAAAACTTTACCCGTCTGTCCCCCCATCAGTAAATCAGGACATCCCCAGTACCTGCCCCCTTCCCCTTATACCTATGGAAAAGTTCATTACTGCTTTCTCAAAGGCAAAAAATACCACCTCCATGAGACCCAATAACATCTCAGGCTGCATCCTACGTGAACTCAGGCAGCAACTTGCCATACCACTAGGCGGGTCTATATCATATGAGCGAATCACACAAATTGAGAATGGTCATAATATCGAACGTACCGGACCTCAAACTTCCTATTGTGGGAGGCTGCACCCCCCAATCCCCACGCTAAATATATACTCCAACTCTGAGATTGCACTACAGTGAGGAAAGGGCAAATATCCCATTCTTCACTGTATTGCGATCTCAGAAAAGCACTTCAAGGTCCGGTACGTTCGATATTATGAGAGTTCGCAATTTGTGCGATTCGCTCATATGATATAGACCCCACTAGGCACCCTATTCAACCAAAACCTGAGTACTGGCTTCATCCCAGCTGAGTGGACGACAGCCACTGTCATCCCTTTACAAAAGGTGGAGTGTCCACCTATCTGGAAAATTATAGACCCATCAGCCTAATTAGCCTGATCTGCAAGGCCATGCAATGAATTATCACAAGGACATTGGCAAACTCCAAACACTTGATCCCACACAGTTTGGCTTCATCAAGGAGAGGTCATGTCTGCTAAATTTGGTCAACATCTTTGAGAAGGTCACCAAAGCTATGGATGAGAGGAAGATGGTGCACACCGCCTACCTTGACCTGGCCAAAGCCTTTGACACTATCCCCACTTGCATATAAAGGATAAACTCTCTCAACTAGGCATCAATCCATATGTTAGCAACAAACTGGCTCACTGATAGAACCTATGTAGTCAAAATAGGGGAAGGCACCTCAAGCAGTAGACCTGTAACAAGCAGCATACCCCAGGGTTTGGTCTGGGGGCATCTGTTATTTGGGATATACTTTTCTGAGATGCAGGCTAAAACCAGTGGGCTACGGCTGACCAGGTTTGCAGAAGACTGCAAGCTGGGTGCTGTCATCAATTCCCCTAGTGATGTGGACATCCTCCAAGAGGGTATCATTCAGACAAATGACTGGTGCCAGAAACAGGGCCTCAAGCTGAATACCAAAAAATGCATCATCATCCACTTTGGGGAGAATGAGGGATTTGGGCATCCAGGTTGATAGCAACCTGACTTTTGACCACCATGTTGCTTCCATTGTATGGAAAGCTTTCTACATAGCCCACCTCATAAGTAAGGGTATCTCATCCAGGGACAAGGAGGTCATAACATCCCTGTATTCTTCCTTTATATGGCCCATTATCGAGTACAATGCCCCTTTTGGCATGTACTCGCAAAGCACATGCAGCAGCTGGAGAGACCACAGAGGTTCCTCATCATTAGAATCCAGAGGCTCAAACATCTACCACACACAGATAGGCTAAAAGCCCTATCCCTCTACTCGGTTTCATACAGACTCTTCAGAGGTGACCTCTTTCTGGCATACAAGGTGTTCACGGACCCCACCTTGATGGAACTGCTGCATATCCACAAGTCAAGTTCCATTTGAGTAGCCCACATGTGCGGCCTCAACCTGGTCTGTGACATCAACAAGACTTGTTGGCAGGACAGATTTGTGCTCCAGAGACTCCCCCATCTATGGAATAGACTCCCTCTCCAAATCAAGCAGAATACCTCTTTAACCCTTTTTAAGTGCAACCTGGATAACTGGATGGGAAACAGAAAATATACCTCTGGGATTCCACCCATGTCCCTGCTGGACAGGGGCATCAGTTGCTGATTTGGCTAAACATGGGCTAAACTCTTGGCTAAGCTTATAAGGGCCTCAGGGCCAATAGCCTAATAACCTCCTATGATCCTATGAAGTAACTGAGAGCAATAAAGGCTGGTAAGGTGTTTTTTAAAATTGGTGATATTGTGAAGGGTTTGGGTCTGACGGTAATAAGTTTAGGTTTACATTTTAATGTTAGATTATGTTATGAGAAAGTTATTGGACAGTGTTCAGTGAGGGAGGGTGCATATATGGTGAGGTTAGATATTATTGCAGGATTATTAGCCATAACAAGATCTAGCAAGGTGTGCCTATTGGACTGAGAGTTTGGTCTGGTGGCTTCAGAGTTGGTTTGAGTAAGACTTAAGCTGGCCAGGAGTTCTGACATATAAATGGTTATTGGTCCTATGTAATTAGGGTTGAAGTCTCCAAGAATGATTAGGCTGCAGTGTATTGGGAGCTTTGACATATATTTATTGGATGAGGGTACTGAATTTTGGTAGTGAGGCTGGTGAAGGTAGGTAGGCACTGGCTATAACAAGAGGTTTTAAAAGGATCTAATTAGGATCTGATTCTGAGTTACTGTTAGCTTGTGCAATGATGGTGGAGTTAAGGTTGTCTTTGAAGAGAACTAGTGCCCCTTCCCCAGGTTTTTTGCCTAGTTTGGAATCTTGTAGGTAATGATAGTTTGGTATGAGGCAGTAAAGATTAAGGGTGTCAGCTTTCATCCATGTTTCTGTAATAGTTATAATGTCAAGATTATGTTATATGGAAAAGGCATTGATTTGGTTGATTTTCTTTGTGATGCAATGGGCTTTAAAGAGGGAGCAATATGACACTGTTTATTAGTTTGAGTTGAGGCACTATTGTTAAGTGGTAAACCACAAAGAATATATACCAAGGACCACATACAGCTAAAATAAAATCAAGTTTAATAAAAGGTAAGCGGTTTTGTGCCCCACACTAGGCACTTAACAAAATACAAAGCAATACACACAGTATATATATCACAACCAATTAACCAATTATATGCATATGAATAATGGGGGGGGGGGGATATAAATAATAAGATTGAAAAAGCTGAAACTAGATGTATTACTATATTGCAAGCACATAAATCTCCAGGTTTAAATGGGTGCCTTTAAAACCCCTTCTGAAAGAATGTAAATTGTTTCATTGATTGGTTCATTGGTTGTGATATATATACTGTGTGTATTGCTTTGCATTTTGTCTGATGAAGTGCTAGTGTGGAGAACGAAAGGGCTTACCTTTTATTAAACTTGATTTTATTTTAGCTGTGTGCGGTCCTTGGTATATATTCTTTGCTGCTTGGAACTTTATTATTTATACCGGACCTTTACTGCCTGTGATACTAGCTTTTATTTATTTGAGTTTACTTTGTTGGCTGTTTCTGGGCAAGCATGGCTGAAGGGCTGGATCTTGAACTTGACTATACAGCTGTGGGCTTTGATAAGAATGCTCCAGCAAGTAGGTTACATTGTTTGGTGCAAGTTAAGGAGAATCCATTGTTCTCTTTGAAGCTGGGCAATAATTGTTGCCATGATGAAGTTACTGTATCTGATGCAGAGCTTTTTAATTACAAACTTAAAGACATTGAGAACAAGTTGTATAACTTAAAGCGTTATCAATGGCAACGACTACACCTCGAAGCATGTCTACATTTTAAGGTGGTCCCTAGAGGCCTTCGTGTCTTGAAGATGCCAACCCATGGTGTTGCTTTCCCTGAATTTTTGCTTAAGTGGCAAGAACTTAATCTTGAAATAGGTTTCACTTATATGCGCTTACTGATAAATTTTTTAGACCTGTGGAAGATGAACTTTATAAATAGGTCGATGACTTCCTTAATGAGGTGCATTCTAAGACTGTTGTCGATGTTTATTTGGTACGGCTTGATGAAATGTTTACGAATGTTTCAGTTTATGAGAATAAACTGAAACTACAAAAAAGTAAAAGACTTAATCGTGACTACAATGATTTTTTGTAAAGGCCATATTTTTGTTTGTCCACGTAATATATCTGATGACTCTGATTCTGACACCATCTATGAAGTTGATAATAACAGTGAAGTTCGCAATGCCATTTCCTTGAATATTCAATGTGAAGTGGAAGGCAGACACACCTCCTTTGCATCTGATGATATTAGAGCATCAGCCTTGTCTGGCATTGAGCATGCTCACCCCCATGATGAGAATGAACAGGTAGGGGCAAGACATAAAGTGGTGGTTACTCCGTTGGCATCAGAAACCCCTTTTCTAGCTCTTCCTGCCCCTATAAAAGATGTGGATGTCCGAAGTGACAAAAAAAAAAAGGAAATTGTCGATCGAGACTGAGACAATGAAGAAATCTCCTTGGAAGCAACTAAAAATATGCTAGTTTTTAATCTTTCTTCATGTCAGCTTATTGATGCACAGGTTAGTGTCCTGAATCATGGCTTATCCTTCATTCCTACTTGTAGAACTGATTTGACTGATACTATGCTACAACTGAGACTTTTTGCATGGAATGTCATGTTACGGACAATTTTTCCTTCCGACAATGCTTCTATGTTTAAGTATAAGAAACCTAGTACTTTTTGTCTACCACTAGCAGCATCTGTTGAGTTATTTTTGAATAAATGAGAATGAGATCTACTTGATCTACAAATGAGGGGTAATAGTAATTCTTTTAAGAACTTGACTCCTGTAGAAGTTGATGCTCTTAATATTCTTAAGAATAATGTGGATATTCAAGTTTGACCTCCCAATAAGGGTGGGGGAATTGTAGTGTTCGATAAAACAAATTATGAAGCCAAAATATTTGATAATTTATCTTACACTGTTGTGTGTATGAAAATATAGTCTGCTTCTATGCATAAGTTGGTTCAACATGTTCATGATGAGTTATATGATCTATTAATGAATCAAATTATTGATTTAGAGCTTTATGAGTATTTTACAGTTGAATTTCCTTTGATACCACTGATCCATGGACTACTTAAGGTGCATAAAAATGCCTTAGACCCCCCCACCTTCATCCAATTGTCTCTGGCAATGGCTGGTTAACCAAGCTCTTATCCATCTTTGTTGAACAAAAACTTAGGGCAGTTGTTGATGCTGTTCTGTCTATTTTAAAGGACACCCAGCATTTTCTTGAGGGTTTGTTTGATTTCAACTCTGATCATGATGTTTCTAACTATATAGGTTCATAGGTTCATAGGTAGGTACTAGGCTATTGGCCCTAGGGCCTATATAAGCCTAGCCAAAGGTACCCTGGCTTTCGCCACCCAAGAAAATTATTTTCCTGTGCCACTGTCGAGCAGAGCCACAGAAGTGATCCCCGGGGTGAATTTTCTATCTCCCATCCAATTATCAAGATTTTTCTTGAACAGTGCTAATGAAGAGCTTTGTTTGATATAGATAGGTAGTTTGTTCCAGAGTATGGGAAGTCTCTGGGACAGGAATCTATCCCTCCAGCATGTTCTGTTTATTGTGGTGACAAGGTTTAGGTCCCTAGAGCGTGTAGCTCATAGGGATTGGGATTTCTTTAAGTGGAGCATGTCTAAAAGCTCTGGGTTTGACATAGCTTTGTGTGATAGGCAGAGATCGCCTCTGAGTAGGCGATATGCAATGGAGTAAAGCTGCAGTTTTTTGAGACGGTCTGCATAGGGCATCTCTTTGAGGCCGGTAATCCTCTTTGTGAGATATTTCTGTGGCCTTTCCAGTTGTTGTAGATATGTTGTGAGATACATACCAAAAGGGGCATTGTACTCTATAATGGATCTAATGAGTGACGAGTAGAGGGGAACAATGACCTCTTTTTTCCTGGATGAGAAACCTTTTGTGATGAGGTGTGCCACACAGAAGGATTTCCTGACTACTGTGGCGATGTGATTATCAAAGGAGAGACTACTGTCCACCTGTGTCCCAAGGTCTCTTATCACACTTTTGGTGTTAAGTAGACTACCACCTATGTGGTAGTTCATGGGTACTGAGTTTTTACCAAAAGGAATGACAATGCACTTTTTGGCATTGAGCTTGAGGCCATGGCTTTGACACCAGGCATCTGTCTCAGCAAGGCTCTTTTGTAGGATGTTCACATCTTTTGGAGTTTTGATTATGGCTCCTAGTTTGCAGTCATCTGCGAACTTCATTAGCCAAAGACATTCTGTGTTGGCCTGTACTTCAGAGAAGTAGATACCAAACAGGAGAGGGCCCAGGACTGAACCCTGTGGTACTCCACTTGTCACTGGTCTGAAGCTGGATTTGGTGTCTGCTACTTTCACAGTGTGGGTTCTGTCAGTGAGCCAGTTGGCAACCCATCTTGTGACATAGGGATTTATACCTAGTTTAGTGAGTTTATCTATAATTCCAGAGTGGGGGATGGTGTCAAAAGCCTTGGCGAGATCTAGATAGGCTGTATGAATCACCTTACCCTCATCTACGGCTTTGGTGACTGCTTCAAAGAAGTCTATCAGGTTTAGGAGACATTATCTGCCTTTTACAAACCCGAACTGGGTGGGGTCCTGAGTTTGGAGATTACCAATGTCATTGTTTATAAGTTCCATGATGATATGCTCCATAGCCTTGCAGATCAAGCTCGTTAGGCTAATTGGGCAGTAGTTTCCGGGGTCTGTGGTGGCTCCCCCTTTGTGGAGTGGGATAACTGTCACTGTGCGCCATTCAGAGGGCACATAGCCTGAGGTGAGGCTATGATTGAACATGGTACTTAGGTGGGGTGCCAGTTCGTTCTGTAGTTCATGTAGAACACAGCCTGGGATGTCGTCAGGTCCCATGGATGCTGTGTTCTTGGGCTTTGGATAGTGTGTTTTTTACCTGTGCAGCCGTGATTACAGGAACTTTGCATTCTTTTGGTATAGAGATGGGCCCTTTAGGGGATGACAGAGGGGTAAAGTTAGCACTGAACCTATCTGCCAGGATGTTGGCAATATCCATTGGTTCTGTATATTTAGTGCCATTGTGCTGTAACTCAGAGCAGAATGCTTTTGTCTTTAGAGTCAGTGGCGATTTTGTTTTCATAACTAGCTTTGGAGGATATTATGAGGGATCTCAGCTTCTTACTGAAGCTGACCAGGGAGTTTCTCCAATTATGGAATTTTACTCTTTTTTGTAACAGTTTCTTTCTTCTGTTGTACAGTTTGTTTATGGCAGGGGACCACCAGATTGGCATCCTTTTTTTGGAGGATAGCATCTTGGTTCTGTTAGGGATTGCACGATACATGCACTCATGTAAGTGCTTATAAAGTGCATTTGTGTAGGATTCAGCAGTCATACCTCTATTGTCCATCAGCATGGGTGTCGTGAAGTTTGTCACTTCTGTCTTAAGAAGCGTGAAGTTGGCTTTGGAGAAATGTTTTACTGTGGTTTCCATAATGGGGGGTGGGGGAGGGATGTGGATGTCTAGGGTGATTAGCTTATGGTCGGATCTGACCAACGAGGAATTGACCTCTGGTGTGGAGCACTGGTTGCCCATGTTGGTAATAACCAGGTCTAGGATATTGCTGCTCCTGGTGGGGGTGTGGATAATTTGATCCATGGCATTGGAATTTCAGAAAACGTTGAGCACAAGAGTTGGTACATGAGTAGTTTTCCCAGTTAATGGTAGGGTAGTTCAAATTGCCCATTATTAGGGTGTTAGGTTGTACCCTAATATTTTCCAGTGTATTAAGAAATGAGGAGTGGGAATCCTGGGGCATGGTGGGGGATCTGTAGCAAGCTACAATTTGGATTGCGGTCTTGCCCAGAGTTAGTTGCACTTGGATAATCTCAGATGCATTATGCTGAGCAACTAGCCTGGAGGTATGGATATCCTTAATGAATATGGACACGCCTCTGCCTTTAGTGTTTCGGTCCAGGTTAGGTGGCCGAAAGGTGTGGTATGAATTATAGCCTGGTAATGCAGGGGTACTCTCTGGAGCCTTGAACCAGGTCTCTGTCACTGCACAGATGTCGATGTTCTTCATTTTAAGGAGTGCCTCGAGAGAGTGCATTTTGAGGTTTAGACTTCTAGCATTGAGTAGCAATACCCTCAGATTCTTCTTGCCTGTACCTGTTAGGGTGGTGAATTTGTCATGTGAACCTTGCCTAAAAAAGGCACTATAGGGGTGGCTAGAGCCTTAGCCAGTATCCAGAATCCCAGGGGCGACAGGTGCAGGCCATCTCTGGCAAAGCATCGTGGCTTGTCGATCATGTCATCCCAGGCAGACAGATACTGGATCCCCTTAGAATGACACCAGAAGCTTAGCCAATTGTTGAAGTCAATCATTTTGTCCTTGTACTGTGGTATCATTCTGGGTGATGGCAGGATGCTACTCAGGGCTAGGGTCATACCTGCCTGGGCTACAAGATTGGACAGCTCCTCCATGTCCCTTTTCATGTAGTCCAAGGAGGTACATCTCAGGTCATTCACACCAACATGGACAATGACAGAGTCATATTTGTACTTGTTGTGGAGTGACCTGAGTGCATGTGTTATGTGGTGGATCCTGGCACCCAACAGGCAGCTGACAGTAACTTTCTCCTTGTTTAGCCTTGTGAGTGGAACATCAGTGTGCCTGACTATAAATTCACCTATGACTAGAGTGTTGGGTACGTTGTTATGCCTTATGGGCTGTGGTTGAGTGGCACACTGAGTTTGTGGGCTATGTGTCATTTGGGTTGTGTTGGGGGGTGGAGGTTGCTTGTGTTTCTGCTTTGGAGGTCCCTGTTGCTTGGGCAGGTTTTTACTGAGAGCCTCCGCAAATGTAGGTGTGTGTTTTGTGTTTCTATGTGTGTGTTTTGGTGGTGTAGGTTTTGAGGGACTATGTGCTGAGTGTGGTGTGGTGCAAGTGTTTACCTTCTCCTCTTGACTGTCTAGTCCAGTCTTGGGTGAAGAGAGCTTTGCTTCCAGTTTGGCTATATAAGTGCATCTCTCACAGGTTGTAGTGTTGGGTGGTAGGAGGAGAGGGTTGTCTGTGTACATGAGGCAATTACTGCATTGCCCCAAGATGCCCAGATTCATCAGGTAGACAGGAGAAAACACCGGGGGCTGACCCTTAGACATGCCTAGATAGGTGCTTATTTGTTAAGTACTAGAAACTGTTTTCCTCTAAACAGTGAGGAAAGTTGAGTGCTGTAGTAATTTGTAGCTTATTTAGTGCTTATACTTGTAACACAGGATGTCGATCCACTGTTTACAGTGATTCCAAATATGGAAGGTGTAGAAGCTATTAATCTTTTTCTGCATAAGCATAGTGATTATTCTAATGATCTGATATTTTTGATATATGCGCTTTTGGATCTTGTCCTTGAAAATAATGTATTTATGTTAAGGACTGTATTTATCTACAGAAGGTTGGCGTGGCTATGGACACTTCATGTCCCAATAGCTATGCCAACCTTGTGATGGTCACTTGGGAAGATGAGTATGTTTTGTGTTCACATGCCTTTTCACAGCATTTAGAATTCTTCAGAAGATTTGTTGATGACATATTTTTTCTATTGGATGGTTCCATGTCTGATTTAGACTTATTTGTTACATATCTTGAGTCGACTACTGAATATCTTAGGCTTACTAGAAATGCCGACATGGACTGTATTGATTTCTTGGATGTACAGCTTTATAAAGGAGATAGAGGTATGTTAGAAACCTCTAGTTATAGGAAATCCTGCAGAAGAAACACCTTGTTGCATCATACCAGTATGCATCCAGGATATGTTTTTAAGAATATTGCCATGAGTCAAACTTTTAGAGTATTTAGATGTCGTACAAGTGATGAATATTTTCATCAAGCATATGGTACACTGAGACATGAATTACTGGTTTGAGGTTACTCTAAGTGGGACGTTGACCCAGCAGACAAGGTGATAAGAAATGCTAGGCAGAATCTGGCTAAATCTTATTTTTCTAATATGATATGACAGACATGTTAAACCTGTCATTACTTTTACTAGTGATGTAAGTAAGATTTGCGATGTTATACAGAAGAATTGGCCAGTGCTTATATCTGATGTAGTTGGCGAGACACCAAAGTTTTGTTTTAAGAGTAGTCTATCCCTTAAAAGACAACTTTGTTATGATAACAGTAGGAGAATTAGTTCACTTTCAGATAGAAAAGGGACATTTGCTTGCCGGGGTTGTGCATCATGTTCCTTTATTTCTAGTTCTAATATTTTTGTTCATCCTTTAACTAGCTACATATTTAATCCTAGATTTTATGCAGATTGTCTGACTAGAAATATAGTATATCTTGCTGTATGCAATCAATGTTGTAGCTTCTATGTGGGTAAGACATGCAGGACCTTGAGGGAACGCCTGTTAGAGCATGCAAGTTATATGAGGAATAAGGACATCACTAGTTATATAGACATATTGATGTTTTTAATGATCATTCTTTTAGTTTTTTAGTACTGCAATGTGTGTATATGAATAATAGTGATATAAATAATAAGACTGAAAAAGCTGAAACTAGATGGATTACTATATTGCAAGCACATAAATCTCCAGGTTTAAATGGGTATGTGCCTTTAAAACCCCTACTGAAAGAACGTAAATTGTTTCATTAATTGGTTAATTGGTTGTAATATATATATACTGTGTGTATTGTTTTGTATTTTGTCTGATGAAGTGCCTAGTGTGGGACACAAAAGCTCGTACCTTTTATTAAACTTGATTTTATTTTAGCCATGTGTGGTCCTTGGTATATATTCTTTGCTGCTTAGAACTTTGTTATTTATACCGGACCTTTACTGCCTGTGATACTAACTTTTATTTATTTGAGTTTATTGTTAAGTGGCCCCAGACTGGGCTGAATGCTGCCTTTTAGCAGAAGTATAAAGACAATGGGACTGAATTTGAATAATGCTTTTGGAATGTGTAGTTTTGGGTATAACTGTTTTTTTCTACCAAACTTAGAAATAATGAGGGATTGGGACCCAGATATGTTTGATGTATGTGAGTTGAGTGCTGGCATGGGTCCAATGTGATATGAATGTGTAATGGGATACAGGTAGGTAGTATGTGTGTAAGTATGGTGTACAGGTAGGTAGTATGTGTGTAGGTATCGGTCGGTAGTATGTGTGTAGCTATGGCATATGGCTAGGTACTATGTGTGCAGGTATGGTGTATGTGTAGGTAGTATGTGTGTAGGTATTGGTCGGTAGTATGTGTGTAGGTATGGGGTATGTGTAGGTAGTATGTGTGAAGGTATTAACGTAGTTTGATATATGGAGGCAGTGGCAGTCAGGTAATTGCTGTGTGTTTTTGTGTAAGAGTTGAAGAAAAATAATTACTAGAAGCAGGAGAGTATAAATATATGTCATGATTAAATGTATTCCTAGTGTTAAGTAACTGTAGTAGAGGCTTGAAGATTTAGAGAATATGGAGTGTGAGAAAGGAAAGCAATATTCCATTAAGGGGGGTTTATTGGATGGATAAAAATGGGAGGAGAGCAGTGTTTGTCTAGGGAATTGGGGTGGAAGAGGATCAAAGATGAGATGTGAGAATGAGATGACTGGAAAAAATGGAGCTAACTTCGGACTGCATGTGAGGAGTGGATAAGCAAAGTATGGAGGAATGTTGCTGAGAGGAGCAAAGGGTGAGAAGCTAGGGATAGGTCAAAGGCTGGGAAGAACACAAGGGAGTACAAGTTTCTGTGGCAGTTAAAAAAGGAGGGGGGGCAAAGACGTTTAAAGAAATGCAAGAACATACATGTCTGCTGTACAGGTCATTGCGGTATGAAAATGTAGATCGCAGTGGTAATAAACCATTTTGTTTTATACTAATTTAAGTCAGGATTGTTTATGTTGTTTGACACTGTGGAAATAGACCACTTTGTTTATACTAATTTAAGTCAGTATTGTTTATGTTGTTTTACACTGGGGTGTTTAGAAAGTCTCTGCAGGACTAGCTGCTGCCACTGTGCAGCTTTATTTTTCTGCTTTGCTCCACCATATATCTGGCCACTGCCTTCAATATATTCAGCCACTCTCTTTTATTTGAGTGTCATATACATCTTTGATAGCTATGGAAGTCTGAAATTTGTTTTTATATAACAGAGTGTTCCACAACTGTACCGTGACATGAACCAAAATGTGTGTACATGCACTATGGCCTCTTGTGCCTCACATGCATGCTTTCACAATCACTGCAGTCCACTGTATGATGTTCAATGCCTCCTTCTGAAACTGCCAATAGGCTGATCCTCCTGAGCATATGGCTAGCCCTTGGCAATCATTAACTGATGCTTCTGCAAGTAGGGTCTTCTCTTTTATCTTTCTCTTGAGAAGGGAGGACTTGACCTTTGGCTGCTCGACCCTTTTCTCACCATGCAACCCACTGGTTTCTAGATCACTAGTTCAACCCAGGTTGCCAACATTACAAACAGAACTGTCCCTAAATACCTGTTGGATAAGTACAGCATTATTGTTTTAAACTCATGGTGTTATTTTTTGGATACTTTAAAGCATTTATTCTTGTGTCTTGTGAATATGCATAAACTAAAGTGAAAATATAAAAAAATCAATTTGTCATGTTCTAAATTTTTAGGGTCAGTTTCAGAAATTTGACAGAAGAGCTCAGTGACCCTTGTTGCCACATTCCTCAGCCTATTTTTGATTTCAGAGTCTTCATAAATAAGTAATTAATATACTTAGAACTGTTCTCTAATCTGCAAGGAAGCTTAATGAAAGGGCTACTCTACAGTTGGTTAAAGTGAAATTCATCGAACATCAGTAGCCCAAAGAAAAAAGCCAAACAAGTCAATGTCAGTCATTGTTTCCCGTAGGAAGTCATTGCTGATGTAATTTCTAAGTGTGCATTGACAATGCTTCAGTTGTTTTAGGAGATTCACCCTTTAAGTTAGTGCAACCCATTAATTGGTGTGTATAAGTTTGGGGGTGTGGAGGGCTTGCCCCCCTGCAAACAACACTTAAAGTTTGAGTTAATTGTTTCATCCTTCTGTGTTTCAGGCATTATTTTATTTGATGTTTCAGCTCCTTGATATAGTGGAA
This sequence comes from Protopterus annectens, assembly GCF_019279795.1. Lineage (NCBI taxonomy): Eukaryota > Metazoa > Chordata > Ceratodontiformes > Protopteridae > Protopterus > Protopterus annectens. Next base: position 472,021,199 of record NC_056730.1, read on the forward strand.
TTCAACATTTTATAGTAAAACATAATAAAAGCACTTGGAGGATGGACATGTTTTCTCTTTATAAGTTAGTAACTGTAAGAAATGTGTTTTTCTCCCTAAAACTGCACAGGGCAGCTATAATAATAATAATATAGTTCACTGTATGTATAAAATGCACGTGTTAAGACAAATATCTTAGAATCCAATGCTGAGCTGTAGTGCTTCCTCTTCTGCAGTACATCATGGCTGGATGTATTTTGCAGATAAAATGCATACGTTTTAGGATGCAATAAGAGTAAACAGATTATGCCAAGCTGCATGCTGCATATACTTAGTGCACCAAACTTCTGTGGAGAAAGACCCACCATCTAGAAATGCAAATACTCCTTGCAGGTAAGCATGTCCTTCTTTTCTGCACTATGCTATACATGTCATCTCTAAAGGTAGCATCAGCCTGGTTTGTCATTTCTCAGGATGAGTTCCAGAAGAATCACACAGCTTTGAGTGCTAACAAGGATGAAACAAAGTTTGCTTCCTTTCAGAATTTGAAATGCATGTGGTAAGTAGTCCCTAATATAATATAGGCCTGATTTGAAGAAATATTACCATCCTGTCATATAGGTTCTACTTATTTCTGACACATAAGATGATGTGTTTTGTAGTTACTTCATCAATTGACTTCAGCATTTATGTGATGAGCCTTCACTTTATACCTGTTCAGCTCTCACACCAATGAAAGTTGAATTAACATGCAAAAACAAAATCTTGAATTACTTAGAATTCAACTTTGATGAAGAAAGAAATATTCAAAAAACGTTTTTTAAAATACAAATATAAACTCGGAGTACACACAAGTACAATATTTTTAGGCAATGTCAGTCTTTTAAAGTTCTTAGGCAATGTCAATCTTCTAATGTTTTTAGGGAAAATCAGTCTTAAAACTTCCCACATAACAAAACAGAATCCAGAAAGCATAACGGTATTGCTGCTCAGCGCTAGCAGGCTAAGCAAAAAGCTCCACGCCCTACAAGTACTCCTTACCCTGGAAAACATTAATATATTCATTGCCATGGAAATCTAGTTTAAGACCAAAGAGAGCACTCCATTAGAGCAAGGTTTAAATGCCCACCTCATGTTTAGACCCACCACACTACATGTAGGCACTAAAGGCAGCTGTGTCTCCATTTTCTTAAAAAGATATTTCACCTCTAGAGTAATTAGACAAAATAATTACAAGGAACTCCTCCATGTCCAACTTAACATTAACAAAACTCCTTATCATATCACATACTACACTAACTACAGGACCCACTTTATGTCCTCCTCAGCCCATACTTCCTACTAACTAAGATGGAGCTCGTATTCATTAAACCAAACAGCATTCTCCTAGACGTCTACAGCTATCCCTTCATTAACTGAGAGACTTCTTGTACAACCTCAAACATATATGCCTAGAACTTACTGGACTTCATCACCATCAGTACAAACTTTCTGGACAAGAAAATACTTCCACAAAAAAAAAACTGTCAGAAGCTTCAAATGAAAATTTGCGTTCATTAATACAACAGATTTGTGAAAAACAGTATATAGATTAATAAATTTTCATCTGTTTGGAAAAAGAAACATCTGAGGAAGTGGAAAAATATAAACAACAAAACCAAGAGATATTTGAAAAGTATAAAAAAAGAAATATGGACATGGGAAAGAGAGAGATTTGATATAGTGCAATATTTACGCAAAGGAAAAAGCCAAATTAATCAATATAAAGAAGGCAGCCCCAAAGATATTCAAATAGAAATACAGGCAAAGGCATCCAGATATTGAAAATTTCACAGTAAAAAAAAATAATATCACAAAGATAGAATGTAGAAAAGAAGATTAGTAAAGTAGAAGTTAAAAAAATAGAAGTTGGAAGTTATGGAGTGCCTGTGACGTGAAGGATTTGGTGTAGAAGGTCTAACAGAGATTACATCACAGTATGGTGGAGTGAGTCACCAAAGTAAGGAGAAGCAGGAAGATCAGGAAACATCTGAAGAAGAAATATGGACATGGGAAAGAAAAATAAATTTAATATGGTGTAATATTTATGCAAAGGAGAAAGCAAAACTAACCAATATAAAAAGAGCAGCACCAAAGATATTTGAAGATAAATGCAGGCAAAGGAATCCAAACATGGAAAACTTTACAATACAAAAATAAGAAGACAAAGAGGAAAAGCAGAAAAGGAGATTAGTAATGGAGAAGTTAAAGAAACAGAATTTGAGGTTATGGAGAATCTGCAAAGTGAAGGATTCAGTGTAGAAAATCTAATTCAAGAAGCACCACAACAGGATAGAGCAATGGATTTCCAAATTAAGGGGAAACCAGTGGAACAGGAAGCAATTAGTCAGGCGCCATATGAAGATAATTTGGTGGCTTCCACAGGAAACCAGTATAAATGTTCACCTGAAGGTAGACAGCAAGAGAAGGAACAGGAAACTGTGGAAACTCTGATGCAGTCAATGTTGAGGAGTGATAGGCCAGTGAGTTCCCATATGACAGAGCACTGGATGGCACAGGATGAAACTGAAGAGAATGTGCCACAGGAAGATGCTATAGAGCCTTCTGTAGAATGCCTGCAGGAAATGGAAAACAAGGGATGTGCCCTTAGTTTGAAAGAAAATGAGCTAAGATAATAGTTGCTTGATTTAATAGACATAGACAGCTATATCAAGATCAATGAAAGAAATAGACTGCAGGAGGTTAATAAAACCCAAAAAGTCAGAAGTCTGATAAAACAAATGACCACAATAATTAGGACTGTCCATAGAGATCCATGCACTATAACAGAAGTAAACAGGATGTATTACTGTGCAGCTAAATTAATAACTGATAAAGTCCTACCACAAGAACACAGGGTAGTGAGGGAAAGGAAGGGGAGAAATTGAATGCCATCATAGAAATATCGAATAGAGGAAACTATAAAGCAGTTAAGACAAGACGTATCACTAAATATAGATGTGATAAAAGCAATGCACAGTATTAGAACAGACCAAGATCTATCATGCACTATTGCAAGTAAACTAAAAATATCAGCACAGGCAGAAAAACTTAGAAGATACATAGAAATATATAAAGGAAAAGTACATAAGCAATTTATTGATGACCCAAAAAGTTTTATATAGAATTGGTAAACAAGGTAAAAGGAACTAAAAGACCACCAAAAAAGAAAAAAATAGATACATTTTGAAGATGTATCTATGAAGATCCTGTGGAACATAACAAAGATGCTAAATGTATAGAAGAAGCAAAAGAAAGAATAAGAAGTTTAAAGGTACAGGATATGAAATGGGATGAAGTAACAGCCAGAGAGATTGAAACAGAGTTAAGAAAAGCCTCAAATTGGAAAACCCCAGGCCCAGATGCAGTATCTAACTTCTGGTTAAAAGTATTAACATCTTTGCATGAAGATTTAGCCATGAGTAAAAACTATTTATATGTTCACCCTGAACAGACACCAACCTGGCTAACAACAGGAAAAACAGTGCTCCTACTTAAGAGTGAACCTACAAGCTACCCTAAAAATTATACACCAATAACTTGCCTTTTGACAACATATAAACCATACACGGGAATTGATGCCGACAGAGTCTATAGTCATTTAGAAGAAAACTCAATTATGGCAACAGAACAAAAGGGCAATAAAAAAAGTCATATGGAACAAAGGATCACTTGTTGCTAAATAAATTCATAGTGAAGAACTGTAAAAAGGGAAGAATTTAAGTATGGGATGGCTTGACTACAAAAAAGCATTTGATGGTATCCCACATTCATGGATAAAAGAGTGCTTAAAATTGTATAACATACACCCTACACTGATCGACTGCACTACAGTCACCATGAAACAGTGGCAGAACACTTTGCAATTAAGCCATGGTAAAGAACAAATTATTATTCCATGGATAAAAATTCAAAGGGGGATATTCCAGGGTGTCTCTCACCGCTGCTATTCTGCCTTGCCCTTAACCCATTAAGCTGTCTACTAAACAGCTTAGGCTATGGCTATAATTTGGCTCCTAGACAACAACAAAGTGTAAAGACATCTCATCTTATCTTTGTCAATGATTTAAAACTGCATAGCTCATCAGATGAGGAACTGAAAGGACAACTGCAAGCTGTCAAAACTTTTTCAGATGATATAAAATGTCATTTGGTCTTGATAAATGTGGAAAAACAACCTTTAAGGCAGGAAAACTTCAGGACCAAGAAAACATCAGTTTAGGACAAGATTGTGATATAAAAGAACTTGAACAAGAAGGAGTGCATAAATATTTGGGAATTGATAAAGGATCAAAAATAAAACATGAACAAATGAGAATAAAACTTAGTAAGGAGTACTTTAGAAGACTTAAATTAATCCTGAAAATAGCACTGACATCTAGGAACAAAATCCAAGCTATAAACCAATTTGCTCTTCCTGTCCTAATTTACAGTTTTGGAGTGGTTGACTGATCCCCAAAACGTGTTTTAGGCTAAGAACTTGCTGTATTAAACTGGACGTATAAGAGAATTTAAGTACCTTTATCTGCTCTTTTTTTTTCAAAAAAATACAGTATTTAAATTGATTTTAACTGTGTGGAAGGAATATTAATTGAACTGGAAGTTAGTCAGTGTTGGCTGAATTTTGTTATTTGCTAGTAATTACAGGTGTGGGGGTAGTCACATTCTTTGATTTCCTGTCCTTGCCTATTTAAGTGGTACAGTGTGAAATATTTTCTGCTTAAAAACCTCAGCTTTGGCCGGTTAAGAACTTGCTGTATTCAACTGGATGTATAAGAGAATTTAAGTACCTTTATCTGCTCTTTTTTTTTCAAAAAAATACAGTATTTAAATTGATTTTAACTGTGTGGAAGGAATATTAACTGAACTGGAAGTTAGTCAGTGTTGGCTGAATTTTGTTATTTGCTAGTAATTACAGGTGTGGGGGTAGTCACATTCTTTGATTTCCTGTCCTTGCCTATTTAAGTGGTACAGTGTGAAATATTTTCTGCTTAAAAACCTCAGCTTTGGCTGGCTAAGAACTTGCTGTATTCAACTGGACGTATAAGAGAATTTAAGTACCTTTATCTGCTCTTTTTTCCCCAAAAATACAGTATTTAAATTGATTTTAACTGTGTGGAAGGAATATTAACTGAACTGGAAGTTAGTCAGTGTTGGCTGAATTTTGTTATTTGCTAGTAATTACAGGTGTGGGGGTAGTCACATTCTTTGATTTCCTGTCCTTGCCTATTTAAGTGGTACAGTGTGAAATATTTTCTGCTTAAAACCTCAGCTTTGGCCGGCTAAGAACTTGTTGTATTCAACTGGACGTATAAGAGAATTTAAGTACCTTTATCTGCTCTTTTTTTTTTTCAAAAAATACAGTATTTAAATTGATTTTAACTGTGTGGAAGGAATATTAACTGAATTGGAAGTTTTCACTCTGCTCTTCAGTTAGTCCCACCCACCCTCCCTGTTTTTGTTTTGGTGTTAATCTTAGTGGCCTTGCAACTGCCCGCCCCTCTTGTAAGTTTGTGTTTGGATACTCCTTCTGGGCCCATCTCATTTGCTCACTCAACTGAGTGCAGTGAGATCATATTCTGATTTCAGGCACTCCTACTGTGTACAAAGAGAGCATCTGGGAAACAGAAAAAAAAAAAAAAATTTAAGCTTGTTTCCTGCCTTTCCTGTTAAGTGGTATAGACTATTTGTAGGCTTCTGAGCCCCAAGCCCTTCTGTGTTGGAGGGAAGCCTTCTAGCTTAGTTTTTTTTTCTTATAACTAGCCAGTTTTCTAGTTTCAGCACTCAAATCTGTTTCTTTGATCTCAGCACTTGTTCAGAAAAAAAAAAAAAAAATTCATCTGCTTTTACTGTACTTGTGTTTCTACCTACTTTTTTACTTTTGCATCATCTTAAAAGTACTCAATTGTATTTATTGCTGCTTGGTGTAACTCACTCTAAGCCTTTTGGTTTAAACACTTGGGCTTCGGACCAGTTGTTTTGCACTGAGAGGGTTTGTGGTCTGCACTGTAGTGGCAGAACAGGTAGCTTACATCCTTCTAGGTTGGGAACTGCTGATTGAGGGCTCAGTGTCTGTTATTCTAAAAGTGTATTAATTCTGGTTTAAGCACTTGGGCTTTCAGGCCAGTTATTTTACATTAAGAGGATTCGTGGTCTGCACTCTTGTGGGTGGAGAGGCTGGACTCTGCCCTTCTGAGCTGGGAATTTCTGGTTGAAGGCTTATAGTGCATGCATATCTGAACTGCTTCTTACTGAAGTTGGTGCGCCTTGTTTGCTGTGGCATAGACTGGATTCGGGCCTGCTGGTTCTAGCTTTGTTTGTGTAACTTGAGCACTAATCCAGGCATTCTCTAAAGTATTCAATTGTATTTATTACTGCTTGGCAGTAACTTGATTAAAGTGTAGCTATCATTCTAAGTCTTTTGGATTAAGCACTTGGGCTTCAGACCAGTTGTTTTACATTAGGAAGGTTTGTGGCATGCACTTTGGTGGCAGGACAGGTAGCTTTCATCCTTCTAAGTTGGGAACTGCTGATTGAGAGCCCAGTGTCTGTTATTCTTAAAGTGTATTAGTTCTGGTTTAAGCACTTGGGCTTCAGGCCAGTTATTTTACATTAAGAAGGTTTGTGGTCTGCACTCTTGTGGGAGAAGAGGATGGACTCTGCCCTTCTGAGCTGGGAATTTCTGGTTAAAGGTTTATAGTGCCTGAATATTTGAACTGTATCTTACTGAAATTGGTACACCTTGTTTGCTATAGCATAGACTAGATCCAGGCCTGCTGAATCTAGCTTTGTTTATATGCTTGTTGTTTGTTTGCTTGTTATTTCCCTGGAACACTAATTCCACCTAATACGCGGCTTCTCAGCTTCTGTGGATCACTAGTGATATCTGCATTGCTTACTGTACTTATTTCCTTGTTTCACTTGAAAGAAAGTTACTGTTTGTCGTTTTTGCATTTAAGTTACCTGTAACACATTGCACTTAAGTTACCTGGCACTTGCTCACTAAAGCAATTATATAAGTCAGCACTAAAAATTAAAAGCACTACACCCTCACTCCCCACTGGCCCTGGTTTTCAATTATTAAGGAATTCCCAATATTATTCTAGCATGTCCAAAGGTCAATTGTCAATCTCCTCTCTGGTCCAGCTGGTGAATCTGGGAATCTTGAGGCAATGTTACAACTGCCTCATGTACACAGACAACCCTCTCCTCCTCCCAACAAATTCCAACACATGTGAGAGATGCAACCATATAGCCAAACTGGAGGCTAAGCTCTCTCAACTCAGTACTGGCATAACCAGTCAGGAGGAGAAGGAAACCACACTCACTACAATTCCAGTCTCACATAGACCTACCACGACAGCAAACCAAACACATAATCACACAAAAACATACTGAGGCTCTAAATAAAGATCTGCCAAAGCAGCAGAGACCTCCAAAGCAGACACCCAAGCAGCCGCTACCCCAAAACAAAACACGTGCAACACATATCTCACAAAGCCAGTGTACTGAACAGTCACAGCCCTTAAGACTAAACAACACACCTGATACACTTGTAATAGGTGACTCTATCGTCAGGCACACTGACGTCCCGCTCACCAGGCTGAACAAGGAGAGGGTCACGGTGAGCAGCCTGTCGGGTGCTAGGATCCGCCACATAACACAAGCACTCAGGTCACTCCAAGGCAAGTACAAATATGACTCAGTCATTGTCCATGCTTGTGTGAATGACCTGAGATGTACCTCCCTGGACTACATGAAAAGAGACATAAAGGAGCTCTCTGAGCATGTAGCCTAGGCCGGTATGACCCTGACCTTGAGTAGCATCTTACCCTCACCAAGAATGATGCCACAATATGAAGACAAGATGATCAATTTCAACAATTGGCTTAAGTACTGGTGTCATTCAAAGGGGATCCAATGCCTGTCAGCTTGGGATGATATGCTCGACAAGCCACGATGCTTCGCTAGGGACGGCTTGCACCTGTCACTCCTGGGCTTTCGGATATTGGCAAAGGCTCTTGCTACCCCCATAGTGCCTTTTTTAGGCAAGGCTCAAAAGACAAACCCACCTCCATAGGTATCACAAGGAATAAGAAACTAAGAGTAATGCTACTCAATGCCAGAAGTCTAAACCTCAAGATGCACGCACTCGAAACTCTCCTTAGCATGGAGAACATCGATATCTGTGCAGTAACAGAAACCTGGTTCAGGGCTCCTGAGAGCACCCGAGCACTACCAGGTTATACCTCATACCATGCTTTCCGGCCCCAAATCTTGGACCGAACCACAAAAGGAGGGGGAGTATCGATATTCATCAAAGATACCCACACCTCCAGGTTGGTGGCAAAGCACGAAGCATCAGAGACTATCCATGTGCAACTAACAGTGGGTAAAACTGCCTTCCAGTTTATAGCCTGCTACAGACCACCCTCCCAAACCCAGGAACCCCACTCGGCCTTCCTGAGAACACTGGAAAATATGAAGGTCTCTCCATACACCATTATATTGGGCGACTTCAACTACCCAAACATAGACTGGGAGCATTACTCTAGCTAGAACACCCTAGCCCAAAGGTTCCTAGAATTTATAAACTCAAATGCTATGGAACAACTTGTTACCACTCCCACAAGAGGGGAAAACATACTGGACCTGATCATCACCAACATGGGGACTCTATGCTCCAGACCAGAAGTGTATCCCTCACTGGTAAGATCAGACCATAAACTAATCTCACTGGATATTCACATCCCAACCCCACCCCCTGCCCAGAAAACCACAGTGAAAAACTTCTCTAAAGCAAATTTCACACTCCTCAAAACTGAGGTGGAATCCTTCAAAGCCCGGGCCTGTGGAAAATACGGCCCAGACCGCAGAATCCTTTATAAACGCATTCTATGAACACCTTCAGGAATGCATGGATCATCGATCCCAAATAAAACCAAGACCCAATCCTCCAAAGGCAGACGTCCTGTCTGGTGGACCCCAGCCATAAACAAACTATACAATAGAAGGAGGAAGCTACTAAGTGATAGAGCAAAATCCCAAAAAGGGAAGGCATCACTGATCAGTATTAGCAAAAAACTACGGGCACACATAAAATTGTCTAAGGCCAGCTTCGAGAGAAAAATTGCACAGGACACTAAGGATAATCACAAGGCTTTCTTTAGTTATGTTAGGAACCTGGGTGGTAATTCCCAGATATGCTCAGAATTAGTCCAAAATGACAAAAAATACACCGAACCCACAGACATTGCCAACATCCTAGCTGATAGGTTCAGCGCAAACTCCCCCCCCCTCCCCACATAAAGGGCAAATATCTATCCCAGCAGAGTGCTGCCCCCCTGACATCTCAGATGCTCAGGTAAGAGCCGCCCTCTCCAAAGCAAAAACACAGCATCAATGGGACCAGACGGTCTCCCGGGCTGCGTCCTACATGAACTCCAAGAAGAGCTAAACCCAAACATAAAACTACTGTTCAATCTCAGCCTTACTACAGGATATGTGCCCAAAGAGTGGCGTACAGCAACAGTGGTCCCTCTCCATAAAGGTGGTGCCTCAACGGATCCTGGAAACTATCGCCCCACAAGCCTGACTAGCTTGGTCTGCAAAGCTATGGAAAGGATCATCATGGACCTCATAAATAAAGATATTGGGGACCTACAAACACTGGATCCTACCCAGTTCGGCTTTGTTAAGGGCAGATCCTGCCTCTTAAACCTGGTTGATTTCTTTGAAACAGTCACCAAGGCCATTGACGAGGGGAAGGTGGTCCACACAGCCTACCTGGACCTCGCAAAAGCCTTCGATACAATACCCCACTCGGGCATTATAGATAAGCTCACCAGCTTAAATATAAACCCCTATGTCACTAGATGGATTGCAAATTGGCTCAAGGACAGAACCCACATGGTTAGAATTGCTGGAGCCATGTCAGACTCCAAACCAGTTACAAGTGGTGTCCCACAAGGCTCAGTCCTGGGACCTCTCTTGTTCGGTATATATTTCTCGGAGGTACAGGCCAACATGGAAGGACTGTGGCTGATCAAGTTCACAGATGACTGCAAACTGGGTGCCATAATCGACTCTCCAGCCGACACAAGCATCCTCCAAAAGGGCCTCATAGAAACAGACAACTGGTGCCAGAGCCATGGCCTCAAGCTAAATGCCAAAAGTGTATAGTCATCCCCTTTGGCAAAACAAAGTGTCCACAAATTACCACATAGGTGGTAATCCATTAAGTACAGAAGAAGTAATTAGGGACCTGGGGACCCAAGTTGATAGCAATCTCTCATTTGACAACCACGTGGCCAAAGTGGTTAGAAAAACATTTTATATAGCCCACCTAATCATGAAGGGATTCACATCTAGATCAGGGGAGGTCATTGTGCCTCTTTACTCATCCCTCATCAGGCCCATAATTGAGTACAATGCCCCTTTTGGGATGTACCTTACCAGACACCTGCAGCAACTGGAAAGACCCCAAAAGTACCTCACCAAGAGGATCAAAGGACTCAAACAGATGCCATATGCTGCCCGGTTAAAGAAACTCCAGCTCTACTCAGTGGCATACAGCCTGTTCAGAGGCGATCTGTGCCTGACGTATAAAGCCATGTCCAACCCAGAATTAATGGACATGCTGCACCTCAGAAAATCCAAATCCCATCGAGCCACGACTCGAGAGACTTGAACCTCAGCACTGAAATAAATAGGACATGCTGGAGGGACAGATTCATAACCCAGAGGCTCCCTTCACTCTGGAATAAAATCCCAGTCCAGGTTAGGCAGAGTCCCTCATTGACTCTCTTCAAGAGGAATCTTGATGAGTGGATGGGAGATCGTAGGTTTACCCCGGGTATCACTTCTGTGTCACTGTTAGACAGAGGCACAGTATACTAACCTCGAAAAAGGGCATAGCAAAATAAATTTAAAATGGGTGGCGAAAGCCAAACACATTCTGGCTAGGCTTATAAATGCCCTAGGGCAAATAGCCTAGTATGAACCTATGAACCTATGTGCAAACCTCTATGGTTTGATTGTAGTGAAAAGTAAAGAATTAACCACAACCCCCACCCCATAACCTACAGCAGCTTTCTGTACACACACATCTCAGCAGGGCTGGTTTTAGAATGCATGCAGCTGAGAGCACAAGTCATTATCAGCTTTATCCTAACAGGGTCATGCTAGAGCCCTGTTCAGGTTAAAGAGCATAATCAGGAAATTAATAAATTTTTCCTATCCATCAGCTGCTTTTGTGGGGCTCCCATACAGTCAAGGATAATTAAGGGGCCTCCTTGCAGGTATTGTAGGTATCCAAAGCTGGCTATGTTGTTGGCTTTAGTGGAGAGAGTATTCACTAATCAGGGTATTAACTAAGCCTGAGGCACTATGTCAGTGGTAAAATATTTAATGGGGTTGTGAAGCCTGTTAGTTGATAAAACACTGTTACAATAACCAGAGATATCTTTGAATTATAAAGGAGATATAAATCATTTAGAGTTATTACCCACCTGGTTTATGAGGTTTACACAATTGCTGTACTAGCTCTTGTTAGTTTGGCAGACATGTTACAAGATATCAAGATTAATAACTTGCTGTGGTTGGGGTCCCCTAGGAACACAGGGCCCCCAGCGACCGCAGGGTTCACTGGTGCCTAAAGCCGGCTATGGTATCAAAATTAGTTTGTTAGGGGAATTTGTTATATGCCTTTTTCATCCATATGTGCTGATCATCAGCCCACAGCCTATGAGTCACCCACGTCCAGTCTCCCCACTACATTGAACTCCATTGGCCTGCCATTTAAGAGCAACAGCCAGTCAGAGAGGGCTTTCACACAGTCAGTCAAGGGAGAGTTTGCTACTTTGACTATAGCAATCATCCATGTGTCATCAAGGAGACAGGGAATACCCTCATCCCAGTGTGTGGTGTCCATGTTTCATGACTGGGCCTTAGTTGTTCCAAGGTCAGGAACTACATTTCATCCCCATTCCCCCTAAGCAGCCACTTCATCTAGATTCAGATGATAAAGGCATTTTTATAAAGTCCTAACCCCACCCTTAGGTTAGCTGCTGTGAGCACATTCATCACTATTGGGACATGCTATACCTTCCCCATGCTTATGCATCACCATGGGGACATGCTATACCTTCTTCATGCTTATGTATCACTATGGGGACATGCTATACCTTCTCCATGCTTATGCACCACCATGGGGGCATGCTATACTTTCCCCATGCTTATGCATCACCATGGGGACATGCTATACTTTCCCCATGCTTATGCATCACCAAGGAGACATGCTATACTTTCCCCCATGCTTATGCATTACCATTTTGACATGCTATATCTTCTCCATGCTTATGCATCACCATTGGGACATGCTATGCCTTCTCCATGCTTATGCATCACCATGGGGACATGCTATACCTTCTCCATGCTTATGTATCACCATGGGGAAATGCTATACTTTCCCCATGCTTATGCATCACCATGGGGACATACTATACTTTCCCCATGCTTATGCATCACCATTGGGACATGTTATACCTTCTTCATGCTTATGCATCACCATGGGGACATGCTATACTTTCCCCATGCTTATGCATCACCATGGGGACATGCTATACTTTCTCCATGCTTATGCATCACCATGGGGACATACTATACTTTCCCCATGCTTATGCATCACCATGGGGACATGCTATACTTTCCCCATGCTTATGCATCACCATTGGGACATGCTATTACCTTCCCCATGCTTATGCATCACCATTGGGACATGTTATACCTTCTTCATGCTTATGCATCACCATGGGGACATGCTATACTTTCCCCATGCTTATGCATCACCATTGGGACATGCTATACCTTCTCCATGCTTATGCATCACCATGGGGACATGCTATACTTTCCCCATGCTTATGCATCACCATTGGGACATGCTATACCTTCTCCATGCTTATGCATCACCATGGGGACATGCTATACTTTCCCCATGCTTATGCATCACCATGGGGACATGCTATACTTTCCCCATGCTTATGCATCACCATTGGGACATGCTATTACCTTCCCCATGCTTATGCATCACCATTGGGACATGTTATACCTTCTTCATGCTTATGCATCACCATGGGGACATGCTATACTTTCCCCATGCTTATGCATCACCATTGGGACATGCTATACCTTCTCCATGCTTATGCATCACCATGGGGACATGCTATACTTTCCCCATGCTTATGTATCACCATGGGGACATACTATACTTTCCCCATGCTTATGCATCAACACTGGGACATGCTATATCTTCCCCATGCTTATGCATCACCATGGGGACATGTTATACCTTCTCCATGCTTATGCATCACCATTGGGACATGCTATACTTTCCCCATGCTTATGCATCACCATTGGGACATGCTATACCTTCCCCATGCTTATGCATCACCATTGGGACATGCTATACCTTCCCCATGCTTATGCATCACCATTGGGACATGCTATACCTTCCCCATGCTTATGCATCACCATGGGGACATGCTATACTTTCCCCATGCTTATGCATCACCACTGGGACATGCTATACCTTCTCAATGCTTATGCATCACCATTGGGACATGCTATACCTTCCCCATGGTTATGCATCACCATTGGGACATGCTATACTTTCTCCATGCTTATGCATGTTCTCAGACATGTACAAAGTGTCACTGGCGAGGCAAGACCAAGCTCATATCACCAGTCTTAGTTATTTAGATGCCATCCAAAAGGAGCAGAAATCAGTTGATTGCAACCAACTCTCCCACCCCCCAGGACTGGTGAGCTAGTATCGGCCATTTACTTCCTTTCCCCCTGCCCAGGTGCTTAAGTCTCTACTTGAACTTGGGTGGTCTGGACATAATCACGGCTTTATCTCTTTATCAAAATGTATGTCAAGAGTCACCTTTTTGACCCCCGCCTTGCTTTTCTGTCACTGTAGTTATCTGATTTACTCCTTTACAAGTACTTACATTATCAAAGAAATACAACAAACTTCTGACCCCCCCCTCCAAAAGAAAAAAAAACAGTAGAGGTGTCTATGCTAGGCTTTATTGAACTCTTATTATCAAGGCAGGCCATCATCTTTTATATCCAGTGTATTCTAAAAGTTAACCGGATAAATATGAGGAAACCAATGACATTTCAAAGAATGGTCCCTGTACTTTTGTAGATACCCAGTAATATAGTTTTCCTTCATAAACTGAAAAAAATCATTATCAAATAACCCCAGCTGCTTGACTAAAGTATGATATGTAAATCATGCACCATACAATGCAGACAATCTGCATGGCAGAAGTTATCTCCAAATCAGTTGACAGAAATGAAGCAAACATCCATTTTGCATAGTTAAAGGAATGTTAACTTGTACACTTAACTGCTGCCTGTTCAAAATCGAACATAATAAGTTTTGGAGAAGGACATACATCCTGGAATTCAGTCATTTTAAAAACGGTATTCCAAACCATGTAACATGCCTTAAGAGATTTACTAGATATAAACACATGTAACAAAAACACATTCTTACATATTTTGCAGATATTTTGCTTGAGTAGTATATACTTAATGGCAACACATAACTCTAGCTAAAATGCAGTAATTTCTTCCTGGCTGAGATCACATACAAACAAATCCTAGAACTACATCAGAAACAGACCTAGATATAAATAAAATGTCTTTTGACTGCCACTTAGAAAACTTCAGTGACAGCAATACTATCCACAAAAACATGAGGATCTTTTAGTTTCTTAGGATCACATGATGCACATGCTCTCAGCATGCATCTATAATAAGGTAAAGAAACCATTAAATTCATGGATGTGTCATTAAAACAGTCCTCACAAACTTGACTGTGTGTGTCCTTGGTAAAAACATCTTACTCCTTAATTTGTGTTATTACTTTGTAGTGTTCTATAAAACTAGTGCTGGGCAGATAAAAAATGGAACACATAAAAATGGGTCACATTCCTTATTAATTCTTCACCACCTGATCAATATCTAAAAATTATCTTATTCCTCTACATAGAGGAGGGAATAATAATGACATTCCAAACTT
Organism: Protopterus annectens; assembly: GCF_019279795.1. Lineage (NCBI taxonomy): Eukaryota > Metazoa > Chordata > Ceratodontiformes > Protopteridae > Protopterus > Protopterus annectens. The sequence goes on from NC_056730.1 coordinate 472,036,311, forward strand.
CTACCCTATTGCTATCTTATCCCCTATTACTAAGCTTCTTGAAAAATGTAACCACCAACAACTCTTACCCTATCTCATCAACACCCAGCTTCTTTCCCCCACACAGCATGGATTTAGACCTGGTCACAGCACCTCCACTGCCCTCCTCTCCTTCCTTGAAACAATTAACAAAGTCCACAATTCCTGCCATTTCATTTCCACCCTTCTCCTCAACCTCTCCAAGGTGTTTGACACTATAAACCACAACCTGCTTCTTAATTAACTCTCCAGACTAAACCTATCTGCTTTCCTGTACCAAGTGGTTCTCCAGCTACCTCACAACCAGACAACAAGCAGTCGAATGGAATAAAGCCACTTCATCCTTCCTTAATACTCCCACAGGTGTCCCCCAAGGTTCCATTTTAGACCCCTACTAGTCAATATATTCAGTAATGACCTCTACCAAGCCATTCCAAACTCCAGCCTCATCCAATATGCCGATAATTCTACCATTATCTGCTCCTCCCCTTCTATCCCCACTCTAAATAAGCTTACCCAAAGCACCTTCTCGTCTACTGAGCAGTGGATGCTAGACAGCCATCTGGCTCTTAATGCAACCAAAACTAAACTTATGTTATTCACTGCCTCCAAAACCTCCTCCCTAGATAAAGACTCATTCATAATCACCAGCAAAAACAATACGCCCCTAGAAATAGAAGACTCTAAACTACTAGGAGTACTCACAGATGATCAACTAAAATTCGACAAACATTTACAAGTAAATATAAAAAAAAACACAAAAAACTTGGTATGGTATACTGCCATAATCATTATATCTCTCCTTGCACCATGCTCATACTAGCCAATACTTATCTCATCCCGTCCCTCTTATATGGTACATCTATCCTCACCAACCTGCAATCCTCCCTCACAACAAAACTCTCCTCTTGCTATAACAATATATCAAAATTTGCGGCAGGTCACAGAGCCATTTTTCACCATTGTAATTCTCTTCACCAGCTAAACTGGCTTGAGCTACCTAACCTCCTCACTTATACCCAACTCATCCAAGCATGCAAACTCATTTACAACCCCTCTCTTTGTCCCTCCCTAACCACTACCTTTGAAATGCATGAACCAGAATGACTTCTAAGATCTAATTCCCAAAAACTAATTAAATTGCACAAACCCACACGTCCAGCTGGGAATCACCTAATGTCCTTCTCTCTTGCACACCTCTGGAATTCTCTACCATCTCCTATCCACATCACCAGCAGTCTCTCCTCATTTAAACCCTTGCTGCACTCACACCTAACTTCACAATGGAAGTGCTCCTGTTTCCATCCTATCTAATCCTTCTAATACCACTCCCTACTCTCCTAGAACTAAATATGCCATCACTGTCTCTTATAGTTCCACAGCTCTATTGAACTGTTTGACCAACTACTTAACAGTTACCCTATGCTGCTACTTTTATAAAAAAAAGTGTTTTTTATTGCTGTTTAATGAACTATACTGATGTATTCTTTCATTGTTAACATTTTCTTATCATATTTACTTTGTATTCCTATGAGATAATCTGTAATGTATATATGCAGTGTGTACTATGTATTTGTATTTTCCTGGAGCTTTTCTCCCCGGGACTGCATTGAAAATGGGCTCCTTGTGGCCCAATGGACTATCCTGGCTAACAAACTGCAAATAAAATAAAAATAAAGAAATAAAAAATGACTCTGTTCTTGCAGCTCTCAGATAGCTTGAACCCTGACATTTTTTCTGTAAAATAAACATGTTTTGTGAATACTTAGTTGAACAAAGAGATTCATGCATGTCAAGCACAGATGTTGACATTTTCTTTACAAAGGCAACCTCCATCTCTACATGACACCATAATACCTAAAGATAATTTAAAAGCACTACATTATATACAAAGAAAAGCACTGAATAGTTTTGTCAAACATAAAAACATACTTAGAAACAATGAACACCAAAACCAAGTAAAAATATATGAAGAGGATCACCAAAGGAACACTGCAGCACTAAATCCAGAAAATGTATTGAAAAAAGTTAAGTGCTTTTGTCAAAATTACAAGACTTCATCAGAACAAGAACAAACAGAAAATGCCATATTTAAATACGCTAACCCTTACAGCCATTGGTTGACAAAGCAAACATCATTTCCTGTAAAATAATTAAGCAATTTAAAAAGACAGTAACACATAATCACAGTAACTGCCCACTACAACACACCAATTGTCACCTACCAACCACATAGACATTAATGTATTGTGTATTGAAGTATGATTTAAAACACAGATCTTGAATAAAATCACATTAAAAAAGCTGATTTTAGTTTTAATACAGAACTAATGGATAACTTGTCATTGAGCCCAGGTGGTTGACATGCATGTAATTTAATCTGCCACTTGAGCTCTAAATATTCAAGGAAGTCATCATCGGAGCCCCCCTCGTGGACCCAGGTCTACTTGTTCAAGTATAAAAAATTTAAAATAATGTGTCGGATGTACCTTTATATGCTTAAATAAAGCATTGGTTTCTTTGATTTTTAGTATATCATAGTTGTGTTGATATATTCTTTGTCTGAGGGCTCTGACTGTCTTCCCCACATAGTACCCCTCACATACCATACAGGTTGCAATATATACCACTACCTTGGTGTAACAGCAACACTTCTTAATAGTAGTAATTTTACCATAGTTCCTGACTCTAATGGAATCAGTGTCCAATATACAAGGGCATTGACCACACCTCCCACATTTAAAAGTTCCACCAAGGCCTGCCTTTAACTTTTTCCTCTCCACCAGGCCTTTCAAGGAGGTGCCCTTTTTGTAAACCACAAGAGGTTTTCCCCCAACCTTTTGTTGATCTTCTCATCCAAACAAAAAATGTTCCAAAAATCATAAATGATGCTTCTAATGTTAAAAACAACCCTGGTGAAGGGCAGGACACATGCCCTAGTAAAATTGTCAGTTTTTACCAAACCAGAGGTTCTATTCAAACCTTCAGGCTTCTCTAAGAGTGTAGAATAAATACCCCCAGCTCTTTTTGATTTGACTTCTTTAGCTATGTCATTGACAAAGTTAAAGGGGTAACCTCTTTTCTGCAATATACCCATTAGGACATCACATTCTTTAATAAAATCGTCCTGGTCAGACATCATTCTGGCCAATCTCACATATTGACCCTTGACAAGGGATTTTTTCTGATGCAGAGGGTGGCAACTCTCAAAATGCAACAAAGAGTTAGAATAGGTAGGTTTTCTATAAAGGTGCAAAGTAAACCTACCCTTAAAATGATCTTTCTTAATAGTAATATCCAGATAATTCAAGGTGTCAAGGTCCTTGGTCATGGTAAATTTCAAAAAGTTGGTGGTGTTGTTGATGTAAATGAAGAACCTATTCAGGTCATCTTCGCTCCCATGCTAAAATAAGACCATATCATCTAGGTACCGTCCGTATAGTACCCACATGTCCTTGAATTCAGAGTTCATTACGTAGAGGTCTTCCCAGTGTGCTAATGCAATGTTAGCAAATGACGGTGTGCAACATGTGCCCATTGCCACCCCCTGCACCTGCTTGAATAAATGCCCCTCAGAAGTGATAAAATTGTTGTCCAGAACCATTTCCATACAGGACCTGATAGTAAGGATAGTGTCATGGTTCAATGTACTGTTTAAGCATAAATAGTCATAGAACCATTCTAGTCCAACATCATGAGGTATTACTGAGAAGGGGTCACAGATGTCAGTGTTGACCAAGATCAAGTCCTCATGGTACATACTGTTCTTGACTTTAGACAGAAAGTCCCAGGAGTCCTTGATCACCAGGTCTCTGTTATTGAGGGTGTGCTTAACAGTGTTGTCAATATATTTAGCCAAACTGAAGGTTTTAAAAGCTTTTGCATCGACAATCAGTCGTAAGGGGGGTCAGAGATACTCTTATGTATTTTAGGGATTCCAAAAATGGTAGGAATCCTAGGATGCTTAGTATCTAAGAATCTAGAAGTTTCTACAGTAATTTGCTCATTGAGTAAAAGTTGTTCAATGTCTAAATCTATACGCCTGTGGGATATATTCAACTTGTTTTTGGAAACCTCTGTGTATGTGTCACTATACAATAAGTCAGTCATTTTACTATTGTAATCACACACATCCATGATAACAATACCTCCCCCCTTATCCGGTTTCATAATCCTGATTTCATCATTCTCCAAAATATTATGGAGCAGTGTAGTTTCTTGCCTAGTTAAATTATTGGCCCCATTATTGTCAAGAAGGTTTTTGTTATTGTTTTTGGCAGCCACTTTTCTGAATTCATTTTCACAAAGGGTCTCATACATTTGTACTGTTGGGTGTATAGGGGGAATAAAAATACTTGGTCTATTTAATCGGCCTAGATTTTCCTGCAACATGCATTGTCCAGCCCCCTCTTGTGAAAAAAAAGAGTTCCAAATTCAACTTCCTAGTGAATAATTTAAACTCCAAAATAGTATTGACAATGTCACTACCAGCTGTTGGCACAAAGTTGAGCCCTTTTGAGAACAGTTCTGCCCACTCAGTACTCACAGTTGTCCTACTATAATTGTAAATGCTGAAATCATGCTCAAGATTCTTCACAATGGTACATTCATACAGCCCATCCCTTTCATTGGTATCATTCATCACCTCCAATACTGTTGTTGTTGTCTCCCCCTCCTCCATTGATTCTGATAATTCACTTGTCCATACCCTCCGTTACCTTGTCCCCCCCCCAATTCATCAATCGCTGGGATCTCCTCAGAGGCGGTGGTTCTAAAGGGGCATTGTCATCCACTGAATCTACCACATCATCATCTTCATTAATTACATTAACCTCGTCACATCTTTCAGCCCACCTAGCTTGTTGACCCAGGGGTGGGTCAGGATATGCCCTCCCCTCATCATAATCAGTTTTATCCCTGAACAGTTTTCTTTTTCTTTCCTTTTTTGCAATTGCACCAAGTCATTATCAACACTTTTAAATAAATTGTTAAATTCAACCAACCTGTGTTCAAATAATAAATCACGCTTAATTTCAATATCAAGTTTGTTAATGTCCTTTAAAATAGTAGCCGTTTTCTTATTGTTATCAGTAATAAAAATGTTTAACAACTCACAACCTTACTTATTGAAAAAGTTCTTTAAGTCCCGGTGTAACTGTGAGTCCTTAATAAGCCGAGTTGGATATTTCCATGCCCGAAGGCCCTTGGGAATCTGCTCTCTCCTTACACACTCATGCAGATATTCATTTTCCAATTGCAAATGTTTGTACCTGAATAAGGCTTCCTTAAAACCCCAAAATTGTTGCTTGAGACTGCTGTGTTGGTTGGTAGCATTCATATTCTGTCCATCACACATAATTTCATTCCTGAGCCATTGCTCAACCGAAAATGATGGCATGTTGTCATTACGTGCATCTAGTGTGTTGCTAGATGCTAGTCCACTCCCATTAACGTTACTGCTGCCTGCCAGACCTCATTCATAAGAGTGATTGCTAGAATTAGTGCTCCTTTGTGCTGGAGTAATCAATAAGATGTCAGGACATGATATCCCAGTATTACTGAGCCCCGGACTATGATGATCCGCTAATTGACCAAGAAGTGACTCTACCCTAGCGGAAAGCCCAGCAACAGTAGATGCAAGTGTTGCCACCATTTGAGCAATAATGTTCAAGTCCATGCTGCCAGTGCTACAAGTTTGCTCCCCTCAATCCATGACTAAAACAAACTTAGAAACAACGAACACCAAAACCAAGTAAAAATATATGAAGAGGATCACCAAAGGAACACTGCAGCACTAAATCCAGAAAATGTATTGAAAAAAGTTAAGTGCTTTCGTCAAAATCACAAGACTTCATCAGAACAAACCTTCAGTTTGGCTAAATATATTGACAACATTGTTAAGCACACCCTTGATAACAGAGACCTGGTGATCAAGGACTCCTGGGACTTTCTGTCTAAAATCAAGAACAGTATGTACCACGAGGACTTGATCTTGGTCACCATTGACATCTGTGACCTCTACCCCATGATGTTGGACTAGAATGGTTCTATGACTATTTATGCTTAAACAGTACATTGAACCATGACACTATCCTTACTATCAGGTCCTGTATGAAAATGGTTCTGGACAACTATTTTATCACGTCTGAGGGGCATTTATTCAAACAGGTGCAGGGGGTGGCAATGAGCGCATTTTGCACACCGTCATTTGCTAACATTGCATTAGCACAGTGGGAAGACCTCTACGTAATGAACTCTGAATTCAAGGACATGTGGGTACTATATGGACGGTACCTAGATGATATGGTCTTATTTTGGCATGGGAGCGAAGATTACCTGAATAGGTTCTTCATTTATATCAACAACACCACCAACTTTTTGAAATTTACCATGACCAAGGACCTTGACACCTTGAATTATCTGGATGTTACTATTAAGAAAGATCACTTTAAGGGTAGGTTTACATCGCACCTTTATAGAAAACCTACTTATTCTAACTCTTTGTTGCATTTTGAGAGTTGCCACCCTCTGCATCAGAAAAAATCCCTTGTCAAGGGTCAATATGTGAGATTGGCCAGAATGATGTCTGACCAGGATGATTTTATTAAAGAATGTGATGTCCTAATGGGTATGTTGCGGAAAAGAGGTTACCCCTTTAACTTTGCCAATGACATAGCTAAAGAAGTCAAATCAAAAAGAGCTGGGGGTATTTATTCTACACTCTTGGAGAAGCCTGAAGGTTTGAATAGAACCTCTGGTTTGGTAAAAACTGACAGTTTTACTAGGGCATGTGTCCTGCCCTTCACCAGGGATTTTTTTAACATTAGAAGCATCATTTATGATTTTTGGAACATTTTTTGTTTGGATGAGAAGATCAACAAAAGGTTGGGGGAAAAACCTCTTGTGGTTTACAAAAAGGGCACCTCCTTGAAAGGCCTGGTGGAGAGGAAAAAGTTAAAGGCAGGCCTTGGTGGAACTTTTAAATGTGGGAGGTGTGGACAATGCCCTTATATATTGGACACTGATTCCATTAGAGTCAGGAACTATGGTAAAATTACTACTATTAAGAAGTGTTACTGTTATACCAAGGTAGTGGCATATATTGCAACCTGTATGGTATGTGAGGGGTACTATGTGGGGAAGACAGTCAGAGCCCTCAGACAAAGAATATATCAACACAACTATGATATACTAAAAAACAAAGAAACCAATGCTTTATTTAAGCATATAAAGGTACATCCGACACATTATTTAAAATTTTTTGTACTTGAACAAGTAGACCTGGGTCCACGAGGGGGGCCCGATGATGACTTCCTTGAATATTTAGAGCTCAAGTGGCAGATTAAATTAAATGCATGTCAACCACCTGGGCTCAATGACAAGTTATCCATTAGTTCTGTATTAAAACTAAAATCAGCTTTTTTAATGTAATTTTATTCAAGATCTCTGTTTTAAATCATACTTCAATACACAATACATTAATGTCTATGTGGTTGGTAGGTGGCAATTGGTGTGTTGTAGTGGGCAGTTACCGTGATTATGTGTTACTGTCTTTTTAAACTGCTTAATTATTTTACAGGAAATGATGTTTGCTTTGTCAACCAATGGCTGTAAGGGTTAGGGTATTTAAATATGGCATTTTCTGTTTGTTCTTGTTCTGATGAAGTCTTGTGATTTTGACGAAAGCGCTTAACTTTTTTCAATAAATTTTTTGGATTTAGTGCTGCAGTGTTCCTTTGGTGATCCTCTTCATATATTTTTAAACATAGAAACATCACCAAAATTCACACCCATGATCTCGGAGAGCTTTGTCTCCACACCTCTGTAACTTATATACACCAACACCATAATCCCACTAAAGCTACTTGAGTAATTGCCATATTTTATACTAACTTCAGTTTTATATGTATCTATATATTCCATATATGAGTAAGTCTGTAGTTGTTCAGTCATGTTTGCATGGATATGTTTCAGTCTTGTACTGTCCTATAAAACATCATTCTTTATAATCTGAAAGGAGTACATCTTATCAGTTTGAACAATGAAGAGATGAGCTTCCTTCAGCACCAGGCAGGAATCCTGAAATACTATAAAAAGACTAACATTTCAGAAGTATTCCTGCCCAAGAACCACAAAGAATGGCAAGGTACCTCATTTCAGTCTTTGCACTGTCTGAAGACTTACAAGGAGCATGACTATTAACACTGCTTCTATGGCAACAACCTTCTTCAAGTGTAGAAGCTTACAGCATATTTTCAGCATCGTACTGAGAACAGCAGCCAGCGAAAAGGCTGATGCATCAAAGCAGCAAAACATTTACATTTTTTACAATAGTGGTGTCTTTTCTAGCTGCAAGGCCTCAGAAATCAATAATCATGGAAGGGCTGTGAGTGTGACAAGAACACAGTGACCAGTAAAACCCATCAGTGTGGAATTCTTCCCTCCTGTCGTGTTCTTTTACTTAAGAAAGGAAGACGCGGGACAACTGTGTGCTGTTGCTACCAACTCCAAACTTTATTGACAAGCCAGCGTACAATACAATCAACATCCTTCCTGTCTCACAGTCCTTACGTCATGCACCTCCCCGCCCCCAAAGAGCATTAGCTAGGCAAAACAACTCAGTCCATTGAATACACCACATCTCCTTTTCTATAAGGCCCCTTTTCCCTTATTACAAAACCCAGATCTATTCAATCTCTTCGTCTTCACTACGAACTTGGTGCATGGCCACAACTGCTCACTTAGCCATGTTCAGATTACTATAACACAAATGACATTGCTATTTACAGACTGTTCACTACAAATCCAATCGGTCCGGCTTGTTAATAATTCTTCCTGATCTGGTCCTCACAACATCACTATGTACCGGGTTTCGGGAAAGGCCATTGCAAGGTGGCAAGGCCTCAACGGTCTTACTTAACTCACTCTCCTGACCCACAGGGTTTGATTTGCACTCAAGCTCTGGCAAGGGAATCAGATGCACACGGTTTCTCCGCACAGTCCCTTGGGGCACGTCTACCTTAAATGACCTCGGCGAGTAATGCTTTTGGTCTACAGTACCTGGGGTCTTCATATCTGTCACCCACACCTGGTCACCGGGCAACACATCACCCAGCGGCCTTGCCCGATGGCGTCGGTTGTAGTTTGCCGCATTATACACCCTCTTCTCCTCCTCTTTCCCCACAAGCCTTCTCCAGTCGGGCAGCACCGGGTCCAACTGCGAAGGATGAATCGGAAGAGAAGTCCGCAACCGACGTCCCATGAGAAGTTCCGCAGGGCTATAGCCATTCTGCAGTGGCGTTGTCCTGTACGCCAGAAGAGCCATGTACGGATCGACACTTTTCTTAAGCAGGTTCTTCACAGTCTGAACCGCACGTTCCGCCTCCCCGTTACTCTGCGGGAACCTGGGGCTGCTTGTAACATGCTCGAAGCCATAAGCCGTTGCGAAGTCCGCAAAAGATTGGCCTGAAAACTGAGGGCCATTATCGGACACGAGGACCTCTGGGATACCATGGCGAGCGAAGAAGGACTTTAGGTGGGTGATGACCTCGTTGGATTTGCTATGTTTCAACAATGCGATCTCAAGAAACCTGGATAAGTAATCCACAGCAAGAAGGTAAGTATGTCCTTTTAGTTCAAATAAATCCGTGCCCACTCTTTGCCATGGTCTGTCCGGACATTCAGTTGGGATGAGGGGCTCAGGATGATTCCTCCTCTCTGAGATGCACGTCCTGCATCCCGAAACCATGTCATTTATCTGTTGGCTGAGCCCAGGCCACCAGACAGTCTGACAGGCTCTGGCTTTGCACTTCACGATACCTTGATGTCCCTCATGTAATTTCAACAACACCTCATTACGCATGGCAGAGGGGATAACAAGGCGTGAATCTTTTAACAGCAACCCATCTTTCACTGTTAATGTAGAATGATCTGGCCAGTAGCTCTTCAGCAAGGGTTCCTGGTTCGCATACAGCGGCCACCCCTGACTGCACAATTCCATAACCCGCACACACACACTGTCTGCTTTCAGCTGCTCCGTAGTGTCTGGAGGAAGGAAGGCTTCACCTGCATGTTTTCCACAATACTGTTCACATAGATATCCGTGTCCTCCATCAACTTTGTTTCCTCCAGTGTTAGCCTGGTTTTAAGTGGAGAACGTGACAAGGCATCTGCCACCCACAGTGATTTCCCTGGAGCGTACTGCACTGTGTATGAGAACTGCATCAGTCTCATCCTGAAGCGTTGGATTCTAGGCGGTAGAAGATCCAGCGCCTGACCTCCAAGCAATGAAACCAGGGGTTTGTGATCGGTTTCTAGACAAAACGATTTACCTAATAGGTAATCTCTGAAGCGTTCACATGCCCAGGTAGACGCTAGAGCCTCTTTCTCAACCTGGGCATATCGTTGCTCTGTAGGTGAGAGTGACCTTGATGCATAGGCCACAGGTCTCCAGCCGTCCTCCCATTGTTGCTGCAGCACGCTCCCTAACCCAAAGGATGATGCATCCGCAGAAACCTTCGTATCCCTATTCGGGTTGTATACAGCCAAAACTGGAGGTGAGGTGATCGCATCTTTTAAGTCATTGAATGCCTTTTCCTGGTCCCCCCCCCCAGTACCAGCTATTCTTTTTTGATAGTAAGTCTCTCAGAGCTCTATCCCTCTCAGCCAAATGAGGGATGAACTTTCCCACCTGATTCACCATGCCCAGGAAACTCCTGAGTTCTCCTACTGTTGCAGGTGCTTCCATCTCCGTGATGGACGCGGTCCTCCTTGGGTCTGGGCTTATGCCAGAATCTGTGATGACATGGCCCAAGAAGGTCACTTTGCTCCTTGACAGGTCACATTTCCCCACATTCAGCGTGATGCCTGCCTCTTCCAGTCTCTTTAATGCCGCATGAAGCCGGGCATCGTGTTCCTCCTGGCAACGACCCCAGACCAGCACGTCGTCCATGTGGCAAATCACACCTTCTAGTCCTTCAATGACCTCTGCCATCATGCGTTGAAAGTGTTCGGGTGCAGAGTTAATGCCAAAGGGAAGGCGGTTGAAGCAAAAACGCCCAAAGGGGGTTATGAATGTGGTAAGCGCAGCCGACTCCTCTGACAAAGGAATTTGCCAAAATCCCATATTGGCATCCAGTTTACTAAACACCTTCGCCCCGGCAAGCATCCCAAGACTCTGCTCAACCGAGGGCAGCACGAACCTCTCCCTGCATACGTATTCATTTAACTTAGTGTAGTCTACACACAATCTCAGTCTGTTACTGTCTTTCTTTGGGACGACAACCATGCCTGCACACCAGTCAGTAGGTTCCTCCATTCTGGTAATAACACCCAGCGTCTCCATCCTCATTAACTCCTCCTTCACTTTCCCCCTCAAAGGTAGGGGTATCCTCCTGGGGGTCTTCAAAGAGTATGGCACCGCATTTGGCTGAAGCTTTATATGGTATTTCCGCTGCACTACCCCCAGCCCAGAGCACAGTTCAGGGTATGAGGCCTTCAAAGACTCCATGGTAATAGTGTCAACCCGCTTCAGGAGACCCAGCCCCAAAATAGCAGGAAGACCTAAAAGCGGCGTGCGGAGGCCTTTAACAACATACACCTTCTCGCATGTCTGTCTTTGTCCATAACCAAGCTGAAGCTCCAAGGATCCTGTGACCTCCAGTGGCGTCCCTCCAGGCCCCAACAAGGGTCTCTCCGGCTGCTGGAGCAGAGGAGCATCCTTCCCACTGAACAAGTTGTCCAGGTCTGACTTGGAAATAACAGTAACATCCGCCCCGTGTCAAGCTTGAAAGTCATAGATGTGCCCTCTATTTGAACCTCCACAATCCAGGAATGGTTCCCGGAGGAGACAGAACCAAGGAAAACCCCTGTTCTTCACGCCCGCCACGCCCCTCGTCCTCCTCGATACACTGCACCGCCTTAATCTGCCTGCAGACTCGCCGGTAGTGGCCCTTCTTCCCACACGGCGACATCTTGCAGCAGTCGCCGGGCATAGGAGTTTATGATGAAATGGGCCCCCACACCTGTAACACTGCGAAATCGGAGCGTCTTTACCCTTTTGCGTCTGTCGCTGAAAAATCGGTGTCAAGGCCTTGCCCCAACCTTTCGAGGTCTCCAGCCGGCGTTTGGTGTCGAGTGGTGTCTGCACAGCGTTCACGTTATACTGCAGGGCACTACTATCGCACCTCAAAGCCGTCTGCTGCTTCTTTACCTCCTCCGACTGTCTGGCCATGTTTACAGCTCTCTCCAAGTCCAACTCTTTCTCCATCTGCATCCGCTCGGACAGTCTGGTGTCAGCCAAGCCCACAACAATTCTATCTCTTATGAGCTCATCGTGCAGCGTCCCATAATTGCAGTGCTCAGCTAAAGCATGCAAAGCAGTAACAAAAGCATCAACAGTCTCATTCAGTTCTTGTTTCCGCATGTTAAATCGTGCACGTTCATAAACAATGTTCTTTTTGACAATAAAAAATCTTTCGAAGCCGTCTTTCACTTTCGCATACTCCTGATGCTCTGCATCGGTTAGTTTGAGGCCTCTCAGGACATCGTCTGCCTCATCGCCCATGCAGTATATCAGGGTGTTCACCTGGTTCCCTTCTGGGTTCGAAGATAAATTGCTGGCCTGACGGAACCGTTCAAAGTGGCGTATCCATCGTGTCCATTCATGAGGTTTGGAGAAATCAAAGGGCTCAGGCGGCTGAATGCTAAACGTAGCATTAGGAGCGCTAGCCGCCATGTTAATTCTAGCTCGCGGCTGCCGACCATTCTCTTCGTCCGACATGTCCGCCCCCCACGGCACTAGGCCACTCGTACGGTCTTCAGCAAGTGGTCAGCAGTCCCAGGCACAGCCACACAGCACTTCTGACACCATGTCGTGTTCTTTTACTTAAGAAAGGAAGACGTGGGACAACTGTGTGCTGTTGCTACCAACTCCAAACTTTATTGACAAGCCAGCGTACAATACAATCAACATCCTTCCTGTCTCACAGTCCTTACGTTATGCACCTCCCCGCCCCCAAAGAGCATTAGCTAGGCAAAACAACTCAGTCCATTGAATACACCACACCTCCGTACTTAAGGCATTATATGGCCCCTTCTGATAAACAGAGCTCTACATGCTTGGAGGTCCATGTATGCCAGTAATACAGTAATATCAATGGTCCCCCACACTCTATGTCATGCACTCACATATGTATGAAAATGTAATACTTTTGAGCTTATGGCATATCATTTACCCACCCTGGATCATAGGACAAGGATTTTCTATATGCAGACTCTACTTTTAAGGGATTTTTAAACCCTACCCTATTTCAGTGTATCTTACATTTGAATACCTTAACTTGAAGAAGGTGATCATCTTTTGCTCTGTTTTATTTTCTCTGTTTTTGCAAAATATAACTTGTGATGTACCTGGACTAACAGTGCTCTCTATTTGTATGACCTGGTTATTCTTTTATCTTTTTCCAGATCTAAACATATAGGGAAAGACCATAGTGTTGACCTATCTGGTATTTACAAATTGTTTGCAGTGTAACTGTAAACTTAAATCATATTTTCTGTGCCTGTACACTATTAAGACCTTAAATCAAAACTGGACTATATGCAGCCAAATATGTATTCACAATTCAAATTGCAATGCAAGTTTAAGGGCTTATCATGTAAACATTAGTTACTATACTTGTTGTGTCTTTTGGCTTTTCCCGGTTAGGGATCGCCACAGTGGAACTCCGGTCTGCTAATGATTGGTAGTTGATTTTTATGTGCCGAGTTACCAGCCCTGATGTACAACCTTCAACGAAGGTATGCCCATTCATGCATGTCTCCACGCAGAAGACACTCTAGCTGAGAATCGAACCGGACAGCTTCTTACTGTGAGGCGACAACGCTACCACAGCACCACCACCAAGGGTAAACATTAAAGTGCTTATATAGGGTGGCAGAGCACAGTGCCTTAGGGGGCAGTAAGAAACACGTATCTCCTTCTAGGTGATAGAACGTCTCCCATCCTTGAAATGTCTGTGTATTGACTAGACTCTTGTTTAGCCTTTATGAAGCACCTGGGCTATATGTCTACTATGTTCTGTAGTCAAAGTTTTCAGCAAAATGCCAGGCTAGTAAAAAATGATGCTAAGAAGCTAATCACATATATGTTCTCTTTGACTAGCTTGAATACATTCTTTTCTTGGTAACTGGGGCATCAGCCAGCCTGACAGTACTAAGTGCTTTGAAACAGTGTAACGACTGCCTTAGGCTTACTGAAAACACTATTGCTAGCTCACAGTGTTTCAATATATGAGAGGTGTTAAGTATTTACTGAAATTGAGGGGCCACCTTCTCACCACCTCTTAGCACATTTGGTAAGCACAAAACACACACACACACACACACACACACACACACACACACACACACACACACACACACACACACACACACACACACACACACACACACACACACACACACATTCACTATGGAGAACCTCCACTAAATTAACTTGAATGTAGTTGTTAAGAGGACACTACCTAAGCCTTCCAGGCTAAGGACTAAGAAACCTCAGTCATTAGTTCATACAGCAATGCACCCACTTTTATCCTGTGTGACTGAAGTCAGTACATATACCTTTGAGAGTCACAAGGGTACAGAGTCCAGGCCCTTGAGGCTCACTTAGACTGCATCTAATACCAGTAATGTTTTAGTAACTCTCCCAATTGGCATAATGATTAAGGTGCTTTACTTACAGTTACAAGGTACAGGGTTTGATTCTCACATGGGGTAATTGCCTGGCTTAAAATGACCCACAAGGGCAGCTAGCCTAGTGCTAACCTATGAATAACAGGTGAATTGTTGGACAAATAGAGACCAAACAAGATAAGAATAAGGTTAACAGCTATCTTTCCAGAGCCAGGATATGGAATGTAACAAGAGCTTTTAGAAGCCTCCATGAAGATATGATTTTGACTAGATAGTGGCTCTTGTTGAGGTGAACAACCTTAGGCACTCTACTAAGAGGGACATCAGCAGGATATGATTGAGCTTGCTATGCATGTGTATGAGGCAGGAAAGACACTGATCTTGGGTGGCATTTTTCCATCATCTAGAATGATGCTGAGATTCAAAGACAAATTAATTGGCTTTATTTATTTATTTATTTATTGCTTTTGTTGACCTGGGTAGTTTGGCTGAGCTGTGGTAGCCCCTTTAATTGGAGGCCCTGGGAGAAAAGCTCCAGTAAAATAATAGGCAATTTTATACAAGAGAGAAAAATGTAAAGCTTAACATTACAATATGGATGTAGAATACCTGAAGGGCAGCCATACTATTAAAAATGTGCAACCAGTACTTCATATAGACATACACACACACACACACACACACACACACACACACACACACACACACACACACACACACACACACACACACACACACACACACACACACACACATTCACTATGGAGAACCTCCACTAAATTAACTTGAATGTAGTTGTTAAGAGGACACTACCTAAGCCTTCCAGGCTAAGGACTAAGAAACCTCAGTCATTAGTTCATACAGCAATGCACCCACTTTTATCCTGTGTGACTGAAGTCAGTACATATACCTTTGAGAGTCACAAGGGTACAGAGTCCAGGCCCTTGAGGCTCACTTAGACTGCATCTAATACCAGTAATGTTTTAGTAACTCTCCCAATTGGCATAATGATTAAGGTGCTTTACTTACAGTTACAAGGTACAGGGTTTGATTCTCACATGGGGTAATTGCCTGGCTTAAAATGACCCACAAGGGCAGCTAGCCTAGTGCTAACCTATGAATAACAGGTGAATTGTTAGACAAATAGAGACCAAACAAGATAAGAATAAGGTTAACAGCTATCTTTCCAGAGCCAGGATATGGAATGTAACAAGAGCTTTTAGAAGCCTCCATGAAGATATGATTTTGACTAGATAGTGGCTCTTGTTGAGGTGAACAACCTTAGGCACTCTACTAAGAGGGACATCAGCAGGATATGATTGAGCTTGCTATGCATGTGTATGAGGCAGGAAAGACACTGATCTTGGGTGGCATTTTCCATCATCTAGAATGATGCTGAGATTCAAAGACAAATTAATTGGCTTTATTTATTTATTTATTTATTGCTTTTGTTGACCTGGGTAGTTTGGCTGAGCTGTGGTAGCCCCTTTAATTGGAGGCCCTGGGAGAAAAGCTCCAGTAAAATAATAGGCAATTTTATACAAGAGAGAAAAATGTAAAGCTTAACATTACAATATGGATGTAGAATACCTGAAGGGCAGCCATACTATTAAAAATGTGCAACCAGTACTTCATATAGACATACACACACACACACACACACACACACACACACACACACACACACACACACACACACACACACATACACTGAGGTTTAAATTGCCAAATTACAATTTTACATTAATAGATAGAAGAAATAAGAAAGGTGATGTGGAAGATATGAGTAGAAAGCAAAGCGGTGATAAAGTAGAAAGTAGAGTGGGGAAGGAAAGATGAATAGTGTGTAGATTTGTTAGGTGATATAGAGAAAAACAAGGTTGTACTGAAGTAGATGTAGAAGGTAGAGAGTAAGAGCTGGAATTTTTCTGGATGGACAACTTGTTGGTTGGTAAGTAGAGACAAAAGAAGTGACAGTAAGGGTAAAGGGATAGAAGACAGTAAGAAATTTACATAACAAATTTGCTTTGTTATGCTATATGGGGGAAGCAGAGGATCATAAGAGGATACTAGGCTAATGGCCCTAGAGCCATTCGTGGTCCCATTTTCCCAATTATCAATGCCCACAGGCTAGAATAACTTTGGTGTATGCCTGTGCCTTAGGGCATCTACAAACTGTCCTTGACCATAATGGCCACAGGCAACAAGCCAGGGGTGACTTTGCAATTTCCCATCCATTGGTCTAAATTGTGCTTTAATAAACTTAGGGAAGAGGTCTGTTTCAATAGACTGGAGAGTCTGTTCCAGAGAATGGGTAATCACCAAGACACATACCTGTCCTTCCAACATGTTTTGTTTATCTCACAGAGGAAGTTTAGATGCTTAGATTGGGTAATTTTAGTACTGTTTGTTGTGCGAATGTGTAACAGAGCCATCAGGGCTGGATCAGAGAATGCCTTATAGGTTAGGCATAGATTGCCCTTCAGTAGTCTATAGTAGACAGATTACAGGGACAAGGCTTTGAGGCAGTCTGTATTGGAGATATTATTTATACCCTATATACTTTTAGTGAGGAATTTCTGTGGCCACTCCACCTGTTGCAAATGGCTGATCAGGTATATGCTGAAGGATACATTGTACTTAATTATTGGGGTTTATATCACATAATTGAAACTCACAACATCGAACGTGCAAATGCACAAATTTTCACATAATCGAAGTGCCTGGATTTATGTCACTCTACATTGAAGATCGGGAATTTTGCCTTTTCCTGACTGTAGTGCAACCTCGGAGTAGGAATATATATTTAGCGGGGGATGTGAGAGGCGCAGCCCCCCACAATACAGTATTCGATTATGTGAAAATTCTCGCATTTGCGCGTTCGATGTTGCGAGTTTCGATTATGTGATATAAACCCCAATTATTGGTCTAATGAGGTCTGAACATAAAGGGATTATGATCTCTTTAGATATGGATGTCATGCTATGACTTATAAGCTGCACCACACAGAAGGCTTTTCTCACTATCATGGACATATTGTGATCAAAGTTCAGGTTACTGTCAATGTGAATTTCCAAGACTTTTACCACTGGGTCTACTCTTAGCTGATCGTCATGAATGTTATAAGTTGCAGGGGTTGTCATTTTCCCAAATGGTATAATTATGCATTTTTGCATTGAGTTTTAGGCCATGGTTCTGGCACCAGTTATATGGCTGTGTCAGACACTCCTGGAGGATATCTACATATTTGGGGGGGTTCAGTGATTGCACCCAGCTTGCAGTCATCAGCAAATTTGGCCAGCCAAAGGTCCTGCACATTTACTTCAACTTCAGAGAAGTATATTCCAAACAAGAGAGGTCCTAGTTCTGAGCTCTGTGGGGCACCACTAGTAACAGGCCTCTTGGCAGAGGTGGATTCCCCAACCCTAACTTCATTTGTCCTGTCTGTGAGCCATTTGAATATTCATTGGGTGACACAGGGATTTATGCCTAACTTCCTGAGTTGATGTATAATACCCAAGTGAGGTACTGTGTCAAATGCCTTTGCCAGGTCAAGGTAGGCAGTATATACTATCTTGCTCTCATCCATGTTTCTAGTGACCATCTGAAAGAAGTCCACCAAGTTTAGTAGACATGACCTGCTCTTTACAAAACTAAACTGGGATGGGTCCTATGTTTGAAGATGAGATCAACAATAATTCTTTCCAAGGCCTTGCATATAAGACTAGTCAGACATACATGTCTTTAGTTCCCTTGGTCTACTGATGGTCTGCCTTTGTGAAGAGGGATGACTGTTGCAGTCCTCCATTGCCAAGGGATGAAGCCTGTCTAGAGGCTATGGTTGAGTAGAGATTCTAGTGAGCTTGACATGTCATATTTTAAGTAACATAGAAGGCATTCTGGGATATTATCAGGATCCACTGATGCTTTTTTTTTCAGGTCTGGAGAGTGAAGTGAGGACTTGTTCTTTAGTAATAGTTGGGGAGAAATGGTAGAGGGTATTTCCTGGGGGGACTGGGTTCATGGGGGTGGGGGTGAAATTGGAGCTAAATTTATTGGCCAGCAAATTTGCTATAGCCCTCAGTTCAGTATAGGACAGAGGCACAGGGAACTAATCTAAGGGGGCAGTGAAAGTCAACACATTCTGGCTAGGCTTATAAATGCCTTCGGGCAGATAGCCTAGTACCTATCGATGAACCTATAGGCAATTCCATTTACTTTTAGTTCTGCACACTGTTGGGTGTTAGCTTTAAGGATGTGTATATAACTGAAAAAATGCCTTATGGATATCGTTAGCCTGGGTGGCTATTTTTGCCTAGAATTTGGTTTTGGTGGACATGGTTAGTTCAGGTGTGTAAGGGCCAGAGTAGTTGGAGAGATGCAAAAACAGAGACAAGTATTTGAAGTATTATTTTAGCAAGTTTCTTTTAATATGGATAGGATGGTTTGTTGTCTGATGGTGGTAGGGATAGATTTTGAAGACATAGTTTGAGTATAAGGACAGACCAGTAGCGTTGTATGTTTTAGTTATGTTTACTAGGGACTTGTCTTTGGAGCACAGTAATCATATAGAGGTGCAAGATTCCACTAAGGCTTGGAGTGGAGAACAAGTTTGAGGTCTGTAAATTATTATGAACAGTTGTTAATTGGGTAAGAGAGAGACCGTGTGGAAGTTCTATCTTAAGACTAGGCAGTGGTGGGATTTAGCAGTTTGGATAGTGGCGAACTTAGCTATCTTGTTATAGCATTGTTCAATTTTTGTTAGCAGAAATTTGTGAAGGTTGGTGTAGATGGGACAGTATGTGGGAGTTAAGGCATGAGATACACAGACGCTATTTTTTTTTTTTGGCATTGCTGGTTAAAAAGTGTTTGCTATGATAAAGGAGTCCAGTTTTGTTGTGAGGTTTCTTGATAACTTGTTCTATTGAAATATCAAATTTCAGGAGATTATCTATAATGACACCAAACACCAAGCAGCTTTTTGTGTGACACAAGTTCTATAGGAGTGTTGTTTGAGGTTGTAAAGTTATTTTTTGTGTGTAGGACACCAGTTTTGATATGAAAAATGCTAATTTGGCTTTCTTAGCATTCAGCAGGAGGTGATAATTGCTCAACCAGGTTTCTGTAGAAGAAAATATTTTTTCCCTGAAGTTCTTGGAAGGACATAGCTGTTATTATCAGTGTAGCATCATCAGATACTGAATGACAGTTGTGTCATTAGCAGCAGTGTGTAGAGGTCATTAATAAAAGTGTTAAAGATTGTGGTGCCCAAGACTGAAATGGGCAAGAATGGTGATTGTTCTTTCTGCTATTTTACTGCCTGTAACCTAATGGAAAGAAGCTATGGAACTAGGAGAAGGATCGGTAGTAACTGGCTCTAATAATTGGTTATGTAGTAGATGTCATTCTAGGTAGATCCAGTATCTGTCAGGTTTTGATCAGCTGACTGACAAGTTTTCCTTCTTTGCTATGGAAAGTCTGCATCTCTCTTACCAAAGCTTTCACATTTTGGCTAAAGCCTTGCTGGCCCTTTAGGACCTGTTTTGGGCAGAGTCTATCTGCTAGATATGCCAACCTAGTACATTCTAATTTGGGATGACTTAAAATGGCTCTACCCACACCAAGAATCTTAAAAAAAAATGCCTGACCTTGTTACTGTCAAACAACTTGGACACATTCATATATGTGTAGTTTCAGAGATATAGTTTCAAAGCAATGAAAGCACTCTATATATTTTTCAAGCTTACTGGCATTTGTGGGGTAGTATTAATGTTTGTGAAAGATATCATCACTTCATGACAGGCCTTTGGTACACCAAATTTGAAATTCTAGATGTCCAAATCACCCTAAGCAAGACTGATCACCACTTCCTAGCTTGCTGTATAATACCTTGTGTGTCCACATTTGGGCATAATAGCTATTTAACTCTTTAGCTAAAATTTCAATTAAATCCAGTCTTGGGTGACCTCATCTAGCTATCAATATCCTGTCAGGCCTACACTGCCAATAGTCAGAATGTCCAACACTTCCTAGACATTATAAATGTTAACTCCCTTGTACAAATAGTTACTACATGGAGGCTCAGTATCCTTGATATGCTCACAAATATGACCACGTCTTGCCCATTTCTATACCCATCATCTTCCCTTGTTAAATCATACCATAAAACAATCATGTTTTCCTTTAAACCTGATGGCACATTCCATGCAAATATCTCTGTGTTTAGGGACTTACAAAAGCACACCTTCTTCAGTTACTTGATAACTTAAATAAATTCTGCTGTAATCCTTCTCTGATGGATCCCATTGCTTAAGCTGCTGCATGCGTCTTTGACTTCTACTCCTACTTAAGTAGTTGTATTGATAAGGCAGTCCCTAATTGCACCAACCATAATGAGAGATTTAAAAATAAACTTCTGTGGTAAAATGTCTATATAAATAAATTATATAACATAAGAAGTCTCATTCTTCATAATTTAAAAGAACATTTATGCAAATTAATAGAGCTTAAAAAATAATCAAGATGTTCAACGCTGAATATGAACTTGAAATAGTAACTAAAACCAAAAATAGCTACACAACTTTCTTTATCCATATCTGCAAGTTAAGAATTAACACCCAACAATGTTTAGAGTTTGTCTGCAATAATATTGCTCACTCTGACCCTAAGGAAATAGCTAATATCCTAGATGACTACTTCAGTTCAAGTTTTACTCCATCCACAGTTATAGATAGTCCACATATTCCGAAGTCCCAGCCTCTCCCTTTTATTATTGTGGGACAAGTCCTTTCACTCTGCGCAAAAACTAAGAACACCTCACCCATGAGCACAGATAACATACCAAGTTACCTGATTATCAGTACCAAATATGGCCTATCTGAGCCCCAGTTTAACCTTTTTAATTTAAGTCTCTCCAATGTTTACATTCCTGAAGCTGTAAAACAGCCATTGTAATGCTTTTCCAGAAGGATGGCTCAGACATATACCCTGATAACTACAGATCCATTAGTCTCACTAGACCTCATATGTAAAGGTATGGGATGTATTATTTCATACCTCATTAATCTGGACATTGAATATCCTGTGACCCTGGAACCTCATCAGTTCAACTTTGCAAAAGGAAGGCTCTACTTATTTGTCATTATTAATTTATTTGAAAAAGTCACTGAAGCAGTGGACAGTGGTTATGTAGCACATACAGCATATCTGGACTTGGTCAAGGCCCCTAACACTATTCCCCATACAGACATTAGTGACAGAATTGTAACTCTGAACATATGTCCTTATGTTGTCTGGCTGAAACCATGTTGTTAGAGTCACAGGAGTCACTTCTGAAAGAAAAAATGTTACCAGTAATTTACCGCAGGGATTTGGTTGTGCTCTGTCTTCTTTGGCATCTAGTTTTTCATACCTTCAGGCCAGCTCTCCTGGCCAATACTTATCTAAGTTTTCAGATGACTGTAAATTGGTTATTGTTATTAGATCTTCCACTGACTCACAATTGTTCCAATATGGGCTAGACCATGTTTGGGACAAGGGCAAGATTTTCCAATTACATGTGAAAAAAATGTGATATGTTTCATTTTGGTAAGCAAAACATCTTCCCATACTGCATAGGTGACACAACCCTCCAGAGAGTCACTATTGTAAGGGATCTATACACTCTTGTTAATAATTTCTCATCTTTTGATTAGCATGTCTCTGCAGTAGTTCAGAAAGCATTCTGTCTGGCTCATCTAATTACCAAAGGCATTTCCTTTAGACCCAACGAAGTCTTAATTCTCCTTTATATATATTTCATCAGACCCATTATTAAATACGAAGCTTCTTTTGGTATGTATTTGTCTAAGTACATTGCTCAACTTGAAAGATTTCAAAGATTTCTAACTAATAGGATCGGTGGTCTCAAAACTTTTAACATCTAACATGTTGAATAACGACATGGGTACACATGCATTAACTCATTCACTCCAATGGAGCTCAGAAAGTTTGTACTGTAACTTCCAATGGGTGGAGCCCAAGCCTTTTGACAGAATCAAATTATGCCCTCACATTTCAAACAAATGTTCATATCTCTGAAACCATAGGAGTTATGAAAGAAGTATAAATGGCAAACCCTTCAGCACACACTATTTTTAAAGTGGGTATTCGTTAGGTTCTAGGTCTTAAAATGAATTTTATAAGTCACAGTAAACACAGTAACTATTACATTTGTAATATTTTGTAAACAACTTACAACATCACAGCAACCGCTCAAGTTACACACACTCTCTCAGCAACATTTTATTCATGTAGCTGAGAGCTTTCGTATGAGGCTAAGGCGTTTTGTCTGTGTTACTTGGTTGTTGAGATATTTAGAAAAATGTGAAAATTATATCTATATAAATTAACATAATAAAAACAGCAATTAATATCTCTTTACCTGCACTAGACAGAGGCCAAATATGAATTCAGTTGAATTTTCCAATGTGTAAGCTTTATAATGAAATATTTTAAAACCTTGTACATAGCATGGTTTTGGAATTATTGATGCAAATATGAGCAAGCAATATTTGACACCTAAAGGCATCAGTAGGAGTTAACTGCAGATGCACCTGGAGACGTCACTTGGATGTAAATGAGAATAGAAAAAAATTACAGACATTTTTCATTTTCGTACACTACACAGATATGTTTTCTTTTTCAGTAATCATTCATTCCAAACACACCTCTCAACTGTCCAGTTTTTCACAGAATGTCTAGATTTTTGCCTCATATTCTTGGTCTGTTCCTCATACAATTTCTGATTTTCTGGCAAATCACTGGGGATAGAACACTAAATGATAGCTTACATTTGAAGTTTAGACTTCATATCCTTCATAAAATGCATGCTAACACAAATCCTGTTATTCTAGCAACTTTCTAAGTTTACAAGAGTAATATTTAAAATCTTCTCCTATTTGTGAGCCTTTGTCCCCTCGTTATTTTAGGCATTGTCCAGATTTCTTGCGTTGAGATTGAGAGGTATGATTCCAATATTACATAAATCGCACAAGCCCTGCCTTCCCTAAAATTTCATTACTCCTTCAGAACATTACTCCGTATGTTGTATTCCTACAAATTCAATGTATTTCTGTGTAGTTTACTCCCTTCCTTTTCTAAATGTCCCACCTCCATTTTTTAACTCATTTACAGCATTCAATACTTCAGTTTTGGTTGGTTTTGATTTTGATTTCCATTTTCCAGTAATTATTTATTATTTTTGGCAGCCACTAGTATTAAACTTAGTAAGACATTATCATATCTAGGCAATTCAGTTTCTCTATGTCAGCTCAAGAGAATTATTTCATTAATTACAATAATTTGCTCCCCTAGCATTTCTGATAAAATGTCCTGTAGAAAAATGTTAAAGTCTGCAAACTTATAACATTCACAGGTAGGTTTAAATACTGCAGTGTATGTTCTGGTGCTGTGTTGGCCAAGTGCTTCCTTTCCCTGGTGAAATGTTTTTTGATGTGAATGTTCGCAGAAGTGAAGTTCATTTTTTTGGGGATTGATAAAGTCAGATTCACTAAAGTGAATCTTCAATGAAGTGATATAGACCTGAGTAAATAGAATATCTTTACAGTTTAGCATATGCTTGGGATTTAAGAGGAAACTGGAATACATGGAGATGAGCTATACCGATATAAGGAGAGCATACAGTCTCTACAGAGATAGTAGGGGTGCCGTCAAACATGTGTCATGTACACCATGGCACAAACAGTCCAGCAGTGTATGAGGTAACCATTGATAATGACAGCAATGTCAGAGAAGCAAAACATAAATGCAGAGGGGCAGTTATTTAGTGAAAGAATCACAGTGCCTGTGAGTTTATAAAATCAGGAAGGATGTTTCACTTCAGCCACTGCTAGAACTTATGACAGTTTAGTTAATTTATATTCTTTTCATTTCTTGTATTAGTATGTATATGCTGTGAATGCACAGTAATGTAAAATAAAGACATGGGGGAAGTAGCTAAAAACTGCTATTATGAAGTAGAGCTGCATGGATGTGTAGCACCATACCACTTGTTCAGTGATTCCAGGCAGCTTTTGACCAACAGCTGGAGAGGAAGATTTTATTTTGACACAAATGTGGAAACGTAGACAGCTGTGTTATTCACTGTGTTATTTATATGCTTGGCTGGAGAGGTAGACATGCCTTTGATTCATTTCAGTTTACTAAGCAAAAGAGTAATTTTAATGTTTTCTATAACATTTTTAGGAAAAATAAACTTCTCTAAGACTCTAAGCAGTAAATTAAAAGTCTGTAAAATAGTTTGAATTAATCACTTGAAAAATAATGGCAGTAAGCACAGAGGGACTAATGCTCTAAGTTGTCAGGGTTTGATTTCTTATACTTTCATTTGCTTACTGTGTGGCAACTAAGCAAGTCATTTAACCAGACAGTGCTCCCAGGTCGTCCCTCAAAAGGGAGATGGACAATAGTGCCCAGTGGGCTTACCTGGTCAACAAATAGGTAAAATAAAATAAATACATAAATAGATACATTTTTGTGGCAGGAATCTTTATGTTATCAAAAGGTCTAAATTTAAAATTTGATTTTGGGCCTGGTAATGTCTTCTGAAAGCTAGACTGAAATGGTGACAAAATATGGGTGGACCAACCTTAACTCGATAAGCTAATATACTAGTAAATACATTTAATATCAATATTAATTAAAGTAATTGGTCTGTAGTTAGCTAGATCTAAATGATCTGTGTTCTGTATGGGAAGTAATTCTGTTTTTGATTGATTTACATTATGATCAGAAAAACATTTTAAGCTGAATATGTTGATTAATAACAATATTTTAGATTTTTTCTCATGCAATTTATAAAAATCCACTGAATGGCCATCAGAACTAATGGCTTTATTTAGTTTAAAATGGATTATAGTTTGAATAAACTCCTTTTAAGTATACGGATCTTATAAACTGGACCAAAAAACCCTTGAATGTGCTGCAGGAAATCTTAAAATGTAAAAATAACTATTTATGTGAGATATAAATATTTGAACTATCAATACCATATGTTACTGAGAACAGAAACTCCTTAGTACCGCAGTATTCTTACTGTCCAGTTTTATAAGTTCGTAGGTTCATAGGCGGTTACTAGGCTAATGGCCAAGGGCCTTTACACGTCTAGCCTTATTTATCCTGAATTACCCAATTATCAATAGTTAGGTGAGCTAAGTTCACAGGGGTGTGCTTCTATGGTAGGGTAACTAAGACTGACTGTTTCTTACTGACAGTCTCTGTCCAAAAGGGAGCCACAGTAGGCATGAGTTTGCAGGTACCCATCCATTGGTCCAGATTGCACTTGAAGAAAGTCAGCGAGAGGTTCTGCTTTACGTGAATTCAGAGCTTGTTCCAGAGGAGGGGTAGTCTTGGGAGATGTATCTATTTCTCCAGCATGATTTATTTATGTCAGTGGCTAGGTTGAGATCTTTAGAGTGGGCGACCCTCTTGCAGTTTGATTTACATATGTGTAACATTTCCATCAGGGCTGGGCCAGAGATTGATTTGTAAGCCAGATACAGATCACCCCTTTAGTAACCTGTAGGTGACAGAAAACAGTGATAAGGCTTTCAGTCTTTCAGAGTAGGATTTGTTTTGTGTACCTTGTAGTTTTAAGTGAGAAACCTCTGTGGTATCTCTAGCTGTTGCAGGTGTCTGGTCAAGTAAATGCAAAAGGATGCAATGTACTCAATTATTGGTCTGATGAGTGTCAAATACAATGCAGTGTTAATGTCCTTAGATCTAGATGTCATATCTTTACTTATGAGGTGTGCCACATAGAAGGATTTTCTCACCACTGTGGGCACATGATAGTTAAAGTTCAGATCACGATCAACCTAAGTACCCAGGTCACGTATCACTGGGTCTAGTCTTGGGGGCTGCTATCTATTTTGTAATTAGCTACAGTGTAAGCTTTACCAAAGGGAATAGTTATGCATTTTTTTTGCATTTAGCTTCAGTCTGTGGCTTTGGCACTAATCATTTGTCATCATTAATTCTTTATCGGTATACTGGGGGACTCAATAATTGCTTCCAATTTGCAGTTGTTGGCAAACTTGGTCAGCCACAAGCCAGGCACATTCATGTGGACAAACAGTAACAGGCCCGTTGCAGAGCCCTGTGGTATGCCATTGGTGAATGGCCTTTTGCTAGATGTGAATTTTCCCACTCTGACAGTATGTGTCCTCTCTGTGAGCCATTTGGCTCCCCACCTGGTGAGGTGGGGATTTATTCTCAGCTGTGTGAGTTTCTGTGTAATACCTGAGTGGGGCATAGTGTCAAATGTCTTGGTCAGGTCAAGGTAGGCAGTATATACAGTCTTTCCCTTGCTCATGGCCTTGGTGACCTTCATGAAGAAGTCAACCAAGTTTAACAGACAAGATATACCCATAACAAATCCGACCTGTGTTGGGTCCAGAGACTGGAGGTTACCTGTCTCCTTGTTAATAAAGTTCAGAATGATTCTTAACATGGCCTTGCAGATGAGACTAGTCAAACTTATGGGTCTATAATTTTCACGGTCAGTTAATACTCCCCCTTGTGCAGAGGGATGACTGTGGCTGTCCTCCATTCTGCCGGAATGTAGCCAGTCCTGAGGCTGTGGTTAAATAGACATCAGAGTGGGTCAGCTAGGTCTTGTTTCAAGTTCAGTGAGCCTTGGTGTTTTAAGGGGTATTGGTAGTTGTTATTCAATCTGATTTTTGTATAATAATGCTTTCTACTTTAAGAATTGTAACAGGATCGGGTATTGTCTTTTTATTGGTGACATTAGATCACATGAATATGCTGATTATTTTAAATATGGTGTTCGTATATAAATGTATTAGTTCTGAAGAAGTCTTTTTTACTAGCAGGATGAAAGGGTTAACTTTTGTTAAAGCTTTTTAGTAGTGTTTCTTTGAGTGGCATGTTTGCTTTTTTGGTTCCAGTTTGGCTGTTTCATTTAGTTGTGCACTGGTATCTTGTTCCAGTGATGGTAGCAGGAGGCATATGTGTAGAAGCATCAGTGGAGAGTACAGGATACCTCACGGTGATGAGACAAAAGTAAAGGAAGTCTCATGGCAGCCTGGATGATGGTCCCCTCCAGATGAGTGAAGCTTGATGAGTGGCAGACAGGGAGGTAAAAAGTAGAAAAATAAAGTGGTGTTCAGTTTTCTAGCTTTTTACTATGTCTGTAAATAAAAGAAGCACAATTAGAATTATTGCAGAAATGTTACTGAGTCCTGTGGAAGCTGGCAAATTAGCAGGAAACCAGTGTACCTCCAGAGTCTCAGAAGTCCTTGTCTAGCCTAGCCTCTCTGTACTGGAAACTCATCAGCTATGGACCTAACAGGACAGTTAATTTTTTTTTTAAGTGGGCTGGAGTCGATAAAGAGGGGACCTTGGGATCCTGACTACACTATCTTTCCTGCTGATCTAGACGTTTTATTATGTACCCTAGCTCCCTGAATGTGTTGGGTTACTGTGCCTTATGTGGGTATGTAGTAGGGCATTGTGAGGAGAGTGCCCTGCCTTTGCAGTGATGCACACATTTTTTGCTCTGTACATACATCTACCCAGTTATTGCTGATCTGCAGAATAATCAATTAACAGCATGCCTCTTCAGCACATTCCTTGGCCTCTCCCCACATCATAAGACAGGTGAGCAGGCTATTGCCACTTCATTTCTCTCCCTATTCATGTTAGCTCTTTCAACATCTGAGCTGCTAGTTTGACCTGGATCATTTGGGTCACACTTAGGACTTTGTCTCTCTGCATCATAAAACTGTGAAGTTATTGCAGAAATTTAATATAAATTGTGATAAAAGGGAAGATTAAAAGTGCTCACAAAATAAGAAAATGCATGTAACCTGTGTATTACAGATAGATTAAAGCATCGATATGATATTTTGTAGCCTATTCTTTTAATGCCCACACCAAAAAATGCAACTTAAAAAAAATTTGCTTTTTATCAAAATATGGAGGACCAAATATAGCTTGATAGATAACTACTTAAATCATAAAATACAATGAAAAATGAATAAAATATGTGTTCTACTTGTACAAAGAATATGTGGGGATGGTTTTAGTTAAACATTAAATACTAGCAGAACTTGGATAAATGTTAAGAAGAGTAGTAGCCAAAGTCTAGAAGCACAATACAGCTCACTAAAGGAAGGAAAATCAAAGCTGGAAACACCCTTCCAACAAAATGTCTTATGCTTAACGTGAAAAGACAAAGAATCAAAGCTGATATATATTTTATATATATATATATTTGTAAGGAGTCTTGTTTTATTAATGCAAAAGGTTTGAATTTGCAAACGTATAATGACTCTCAGAAATTATATGTATACAATTAAAGGGCAATGATGCATTGGTCACATTTATATAGCATAATAAAATTACTACTAAAATCTGAAAGAAGAGTAAAAAGAAGTTAAGCCGTGGAGATTTTCATTTACGTATGCAATGTTTTATTGTTTTTATTGGTTGAGACAAGTGATTTGTAGGACTGTATTTAAATTACTCATTCAATATCATTGCTCATTCAGAAGAAATCTGTTTTCATTTATCAGACAAAACTGCTAAATATTTTAATAAATATTCCACTGCAGCCATATTTGTTTTGTATATTTTACCTGCGTGTTGTCACTAACATGATGATAGCTAGTAATTTTTAAACTGTTTAAAAATGAAAAACTTCTTGTGGAGACCCAGAATGTATTTGTCACTGTTAATTGAAAACATTAGGATGGCTCAGTATTTGTTTTGTGAATTTATCTAATTGATTGCTAATTTCCAGACAACACATTTGATAACTTCTAATGGACTTCTAAGCATTTGCTTAAACTCCTGTACAATAAGAAGTGGCACCAATTAAAATTTTTGAAATTTGGATTGAAGATTGCCTCAAGAGTTTTAGTGTATTTAGGTTTCAACTCATTCACTTGGCTTGTAGGTGAAACAATTTTGTGTTTTAGTTTGAATACAAATCTGATCTTGCATCCTTGTCTGTTGCCTTGTGTATTTGTCTGTGTACAAATACAGTTCATAACCTATCATTTTCTTAATCAGTCATCAACTGGTTTCAAAGTTACCTGTCTGACTGCCAGCAATCTGTTGTATGGCAAAATGACATATCTCCCCAACTATCAGTCTCTATTGGTGTTCCCCAGGGATCCATCTTTGGACCCCTACTCTTCTCTATTTTCACAAATAATCTAGCCTCTGCCACCAAACATGGCACGCTCATACAATATGCAGATGACTCAACCATCATCTGCTCAGCCCAGTCCTTACCCGAACTGCAAAAGGTCACACAGGATGCCTTTTCCTCTGTTGAAACTTAGCTATCCAATGCCCAGATAATACTCAACCCAAAGAAAACGAAACTCCTCATCTTCAAACCCACCAAACATATTCAAAACAACTCTGACTTTAACATCACAGCAAAAGACACCACTATCCACCCAACAAATCACACCAAATTGCTAGGAGTCGAAATAGACAACAATCTCAAATTTGGCATTCACATATCCATGACCATAAACAAAGTCCACCAAAAACTAGGAGCCTTATACAGAAATAAGCAACTCCTTACCAAAGCAGCTAGGATTTCAGTTGCAAATTCACACCTTATCTCTACCCTACTTTATGCCTCTCCAATATATACCAACCTAAGGCAATGCGAGCTAAATAAACTCGAGACCTGCTACAACAAAATCGCCAAATTCGCCACCAGGGCATCCTACCACAGTTACCACTATCTCTCACTTCTTGAACTAGGCTGGCTAGAACTCCCTCACGTCCTTCAATGGTATCAACTTGCACTCGCCCACAAACTGGTTAACCATCCTCTAAAGGTCCCATCCCTTCAGTATCTACTCCAACCCTATCTCACCACCAGACTACTACAATCCAGCAACAAAAATCAAATACAGGTTACTAGAGCCAATAACACTGCTGGAGAAGCACTATTCTCCAGCACTATAGCCAAATTATGGAACACCCTCCCCCCACAATAACCTCTCTACCATCATGCACCCACTTCAAAGCTTTACTTAAAGCACACGTAAAAACATGCTGGCTATGCCCTTGTAACTCTCCCCTCTAACTTCTCCCACTCCATCTACCCTCTACCTCTCTTCCACCCCCACAAACTACCTTTGATTACAGCAAGCTCTGATACTTCCATGCCTATCTGGTTATTATATGGCAGTAACTTCTTATTGTAACAATTGTTAAAATCTGCTATGACTTCGTGGATAGAACAGATGTTATCTACTGAATGTACTATGTTCTTCATCTGTAACTATGTTTGTAATATTTTAATTGCTAGGATTCTTCATCTGTAACTATGTTTGTAATATTTTAATTTGTGGAGCTTTTCTCCCTGGGCCTCTGCTGAAAATGGACCTGCGTCCAGTCGGACATTCCCTGTCAACAAATGTAAATAAATAAATAAATAAATAATTACCAGATTTAAAATCAGTTGTGGATTAACAAGATTGCTTCTGCAAAAGTAAATAAATATATTTTAAAGATGAACCTATGATTCATAAGGTAAATTAATGAAACTTTAAAACCTGTGAGTGTGGTATTAAGAAATAGTAGCAGGTAACCCCCAGTGAGCTCAGAACCTCTGGAGACTCCTCGACTATGCATGATTACTGTTCCTTACAGATATGAAAGCACATTAGTAGCCCATCAAAAAAGTCATCACACTGTGTGGAAAATTATCTGTTTTTAAAAATCTAGACTTGTTCCTCCCTTCTGTCCTGCTATGCTTGTCACATTTGATATTCAGACATATAATTGCACCCTAATGCGCCCATGTATAAATTGCTACCTATATGTGATAAACACACACACACACACACACACACACACACACACACACACACACACACACACACACACACACACACACACACACACACACACACACACACACACACACACACACACATATATATATATATATATATATATATATATATATATATATATATATATATATATGGATTCCATACATTTGGCTGAATTACACTTAGTCAAAAATTATACCAGGCATTGCACTTTACTGAAAGCTCACTTGACTGAAAGCTCACTTGGTTGAAGTTCATTTGGTCGAAAATGGAATATAGCCCCTACCCCACTGCAGTGCAACCCTGGAGTGAGAATATTAAATAAGGGGGGTGTACATTTTAATGTATTCACTATTATAAGTAGGTATATCCATTAGAAATGCATTGATACATATATCTTTGGCAAAAACTATTGACATAATGTGGGGGGGCTGTGCCCCCCACACACCCCCTTATTTAATATTCCTCACTCCAGGATTGCACTGCAGTGGGGCAGGGGCTATATTCCATTTTCGACCAAATGAACTTCGACCAAGTGAGCTTTCAGTTAAGTGAGCTTTCAGTGAAGTGAAATGCCTGGAATCATTTTCGAATAAGTGTAATTCAACCAAATGTATGGAATCCATATATATATATATATATATATATATATATATATATATATATATATATATATATTGTTCCCTATCAGAAGCCTGAAACACTATAAGCCTGAAAATCAAAATCCTGAAAACTATAGACTGAAAATTCAAAATCCTGAAAGCCCAAAATCCTGAAACTCAAAATCCTGAAAACACAAATAATGCTAATATGTCACTATAAAGACACTAATATCTACCAACTGACCCTGACCCTAACCCTAACCCTAAGGTCCGTCACTATCGCACACTCACCTGACCCGCGCCCTAACCCTAACTCATTTAAACCGCCCTAACCCCAATATTTGTCACTATTGCATACATGCCTAACCTGCGCCCTAACCCTAACTCACTTAAACCGCCCCTAACCCTAACATAAAACCAACCGCACACTTACCTGAACCCAACGCATGACCCAACACCACAGGGCTAACAATAGCAAAGCCACAATGATGTCAGTATGTCCATTTTGTGTTTTCAGGATTTTGAGTTTCAGGATTTTGAATTTTCAGTCTATAGTTTTCAGGATTTTGATTTTCAGGCTTATAGTGTTTCAGGCTTCTGATAGGGAACCATATATATATATATATATATATATATATATATATATATATATATATATGTATATATATATCAATTGCTTATTATTTTTAGATGAAAGAGATATAAATACCAACACTATTCAGTATTACTACACAGGACAAAGAATTAAGTTGATCTTTGACAAGAATTATGCACAGCTATATTTACTAATTCAGAAGAAAATCAATATACAACAGAAGCAGCTTTGTTTCCAGCAAAAAAGTATTCTGGTTTTCACCGCTGAATTTTCTGCATTTAGAACGTGTCACAGCAGGCAGTTAAGACATATTAATTTTGTGTGAGATGATTGCTTTTACTTGTTCCAGTTTAGTAGCTGATTTTTCTGCTCTGTTTTAGTAACTACTTCTATAGTAATAATTGCTTACTTAGGCAAGATTTATAAACCAGTAAATACTTTACTTACTGATTCATACCTAAACAAATAACCTCTTCGAGTGTTATAAATGAAAAAAAAATGGAGCAAGTGCAATATATTAACAAATTTATTTTATTCATTTGCCATTTGTTAACCGGGTTAGTCCGGGTTAGTTCCTTTTCAGCGGAGGCCCGAGGAGAAAAGCTTCAGGTAATACATGTTACATAAGAAACCAAATGACATAGAAATCAAAATCACTTTAGATTTAACTAATATAACAAAAGGAGAGAAAAACAATCATACTACAGCAGTAATAGTGATTACATTATGAAAGTTACAATCAGTAACAATTACAATTTTATATATATATATATATATATATATATATATATATATATATATATATATATATGCAGGAGATAATCCCAAGGCACAGATCACTGTCTGAGTCAGTAGTCATGTAGGCTGAGACACAATAGAAAACAGACTGGCTATTAGTAGAGAGAGTTGACATATTAGTTATAGGAGTATTAGAGCAGTGTAGAAGTGGGGGAGATAGAATTAAGTTGGGTGATTGCATAGGCAAGACCAAGATGTGTGTGAGGTAGCCTTGGGAGCTGTTTTGAAAGAGTTGGGGGTTGAGTTTGATCTAACACTAGGTGGTAGTTTATTCCAGGTATTTGCCACTGGGTAGCTGCACAGGAGTTTGCCAATACTTTTGTTGGGCACAAATACTTGCAGCAGATTCTGTTGAGAGCTACCGAGGGCACGTTTGGGAGTGGAGGGTTGGATGAGGGAAGAGATCCCTTGATTACTCCATATTAACACTGCACCCTCTCACCATCATCTACATAATGGTTACTGTCCCACAATGGCTCATTCATGGTGAAGGATACTACAGTCATATTACTTCAGTCTTCATCTTCCTCTGTCTTTACTCTCAATGTCCCTCATAAACTCCATGCTTCAGTACAAGTCTGAAACTATGTTCACTACTGTGTTTACTCACTTAACAATTCTTCCATTTTTTAAATTACTAAACTTCCACATACCCTCCTTTTTGCTTCTAAATACTCTTCTGGTATAATTTAAATTACCTTCCCTAAATCTCATATTTACTATTCCCTAACTTGTTTCTGTAGTTTCTAAAGATTTCCTTCTGTCTATTTATTTCTTTGTGTGTTTCTTTTCTTGTTTCTTTGCCTGTCTACATATTTCTTTGCTTGTTTGCTAATTTATTTGCCTGTTTTTATTTGTATTTGTGAACTGCGGTAAAGCACTGCACCACATGTACTTCTTTCAGAATCAGGCCGGGAGGCACAGTAGGCAAATATAAGCATCTATATTAAGTAATTGAAATGTTAGGTAATAGAATACCTAAAGATCAGCACCTAAACAGCAAAAGCAGTAAATACTGAATAGTCACTTCCGCAAATTCTTTTGTAGGGAAAGATTTCACTTGGCCGTTATCGGGAATCTGCCCTTTCCTCCACTGTAGAGCGATCTTGGACTTGGTATATTTAGTGAGGGGTTGTGGGGGTGGGGGCGAGAGAAGGCCCCCACTTGATTAGGGTTTGAAATGTTTTTTTTCCGGACAAGTGAATTCTTTCCCTATGAAAGAATTCATGGAAGTGGCTGTTCGATGTTTACAGCTTTCGCTGTTTAGGTGTCGAGCTTTAGGTATTCAATTACCTAAAGCTTTGACTATATAATATAGACTCAAATATAGGCTGAGGTAATTGTTGCCTCATTCTGTACCTTTAGCTGTATCTCCCAATGTATAAAATGCTTTGACAGTAGTAGTTCTTTGAAGACAGACTACTGAACTCTGTGGTGTCTGTTATTACTCCATTGGCTGTATTTTGCTAAACAGACATATACGTGCACCTGCCATTATGTTTTCTGTATGTTAGTTTAACCATTTTATGTATTTATTTATTATTACTATAGTGAATTACTGCACTTGTACAAAACTGGATCCTGCTATGTATATCAAGATCATACTGTTGTATGTTTGCAATATCTTTGTAGTGCATGGAGTGCTGTGATTACACTCCAAAATTGGAAGAAAGATAAACCTGTTACATGTTTCTGTAGTGTGAGACCTGACTGTAACTGCACTTTCAAAGGTGCGTAACAAATGTTAACATAAACCCTAAGTGCTGTTATAGTCAGATATTAGGGAAGGGGCATTCCTTCACTCTCAGTGATCCCTGACTATCTTTCCTCTTATGTCCATGTAAGTAACTTATTTGAATCATGGCAGAATTTTAAAACTGTCCCTGATTTTTTCGCTTACAAGCTGTCTATACGACAACACTCACTAAGTGCTTTACTGGCTTTCAAAGATGATAAAACACTTCAGATTTTTTTGTAACAGGTAGTGCATGGAATGAATAAAACTCCATGCATAAGTTATGATCAGGTCTTATGGATCATAACCTGTTATTATGTGTTCTTGACATGGATATCAAGATTCACCCCTTGAGCTTTGCTCAAGAGGTGAATTTTTTGGCATTCATGTCTCTAACACATAATAATGTGGTTACAATCAAATACGTGATCATTACCCTCTATATTCTTGTTACTTTTTCTCAGGTCATGGTTACACAGGTCATTTTGGCAATTCCATCTACCATGCAACCATTTAGTTGTAAACAGAATGTAATTTGATAATTACTGTGCTTTATTATTTGATGACAGAGAAAGACTGCTTCAAAAGCACCCATTTTCTGGTGAAAGTTGAGAACACTGTATTGTTTCATAGCTTATAGAAGCAATCACACACACACACACACACACACACACACACACACACACACACACACACACACACACACACACACACACACACACACACACACACTCACACAATTACAGAAATCAAACTTATATCTCCTGAATGTAATATATTTTCATCTAATAACTGTATCCTCACAGCTATATTATTACTATTTATTATTATAGACATGTGAAACAAAGTGTAACTTGTTATATTTTTTCACAGCTGAATCGCACTGCATTACATTTTGCCACAGCAGCAAAGAAACAAAATGCAGTCGAGTTCCTTCTTAACAATAAAGCAAGAACAGATATTGCTGATGCAGTAAGTTAAACAACAATAAACATTTTAACGTTTGCCATTTGACTGTATCCAGTGTATTTACCTTTCTATTTATTTATTTTAATTTATTTACATTTTAACAGAGCAGCAGCATTTGTGATTAGAAATAGAAATATTCTCAGTTTAACGATGCAAACCTCATTCCATTGTGGGTGCACATGATGGTGGTGGGCTGACCTTCAACTTTCTGTCATTATTCAATTCTGTGAAGAAGACTAGGGATTTCTAAATGGTCATACATTTTAACCATGGAAAAGAAGTAGAAAGCTACTCGTTTGTTTCAAGGAATGTTCTCAGGATGAAAATGTAAGAGTCTTTTGGATGCCTAAAGAAATAAGACAAGATAAATGTTTGCATTTCATAACAAAAATATATTTATATTACATTTGTCAAAGAAACTTGATAGTGAAACTGAAAGGATCTGTAGACAGAAAAGAAAGGTAGATGGAAAGAAGGTGCCCAAACAAGTTGCACTCATAGTCCATTATTACCAGTCTAAAGAACGGCTGGGAAATATAAGCAGGAAAATTGTGGAATGAGATGACTTCTTTAAAGAAATAATTCAGGCAAGAGAGCAATCCTATCCATATAGGCATGAATTATATAAATATAGACTATTAACCTCATTGTATATTCTGCTGTTTTAACTGGAACTTGGTTGAGTCAAGTATTTTTCTTTAAAGACAATACAAGATACTAAATATTTTATAAGAAACTGAATTCAAAGTAACAATGCTTCACTGAAAAGAGAAGCTAAATTCTAAACACCAAATTTACAGAGCTAGAATGGGAAGGAAGCAGAGGACGTGGCAAAAACTCATCTGAGCCATTTTAGGACTCAACCATGATGATTAAATTTATCAATGGAAGGAAAGATTACCAACTTTTAGAAAAAGTTTTGAGAGATAGTATAGCAGAGATGTGATTTCATAAAATGGAAGACATTGCACTCCAAGCATCACTGGAAATCAGAAAGACTTATGGAATGATTATTATTTTGAAGACTCAGTGCATTTTGATATGTACTGTGGAAGAGCAGATGGTTTGTCAAAACTTGATACTACTTATGAAGAAACAATAAAAAAAAAATAAATGGGTAAATCAGAAAATAGACTATAAGTGCTCAAGATTTACTCAAAATATATATTTTTATACAAAGATAAGAGGTTTTCACTTTATATTTGACTGAACATACATATATGTGATAGCTGTTGAACATAATATAATAATTTTCTATTAATACAAAAACATACTACTCCGAGCTCATGCTTATGTCTCTTCTCCTTTAAGAAATGTGGAGTGGGTGTGTTCATAGGTTCATTGGTGTGTACTAGGCTAATGACCACAAGGGCCTTTTTAAGCTCAGCCATGCATTCCAAATCTCTGACAAGTTCTGGTACCACTGATACTTGTAAATAAGGGCTTGGGAGATAAATTATTTACAAGCAGTGGCCTGAGAGGTGAACCATTTACAGGCTGCTTGTGCCTGTTAGAGACATAGGTGGCAAACCAGGGATCAATGTCCTATTCCCTGTCCAATTGTCCAAGTTACACTTGAATTGGGTTAAGGAGGAACTCTGCTTCACATGAATGAGGAGCCTGTTTTAGAAAAGTGGTAGTCTTTGGGATACATATCTGTCTGTCCAGCAGGTCCTATTTATATCACAGGCAAGGTTTAAGTCTTTAGAACAAGTAATTCTGGTGCTGTTTGTTTTGCAGATATGCAGGAGGTCCATCAGAGTGCATTTTGACAATGCCTTGTATGCCAGGCATAGATTTCTCCTCAATAGGGCCTAGTGGCAGTCTACATAGGACATGTTACTTACTCCCTGTATTCTTTAAGTGAAGAACCTCTGTGGATGTTCCAATTGCTAGATGTGCCTGATTAGGTACATATCATAGGGGGCATTGCACTCAGTGATAGGTCTGATCAGTGCTGAATACACTGAAACAATAATCTCCTTGGACCTCGATGCCATACCTTTGTTTATTAGTTGCACAAGATAGAATGATATTCGCACTGAATTCATAGAGGGGAGAAGTGCAGACCATCCCTAGCAAAGCAGTGTGCTCTGTTGACCATCTCCTTCCACATTAACAAGTATTGCAACCCCTTAGAATGACACCAGAAACTAGGCCAGTTATTAAAGTCAGTCATCTTCTGTTCATATTGTGGCATCATCCTTGGAGAAGGCAAAATGTTGCTCAGTGCTACACCTATACTAGCCTGGGACACATATTCTAAGAGTTCCATGATGTCTGTCTTCATATAATCTAGGGAGGCATGTCATAGGTCATTTGCACCTACATGGACTATGACTGAGTTATACTGGTACTTATAGTCCGGTGACCAGAGTGCATGTCTAATGTGGTAGAGCCTGGCCCTTGATAAATGGGTGACTGTGACTTTCTCCTTACCCAGCCTGGTGAAAGGGACATTAGTGTGTCTCACAATGGAGTCTTAAATTACCATAATGTTGGAGTGTGTATTGGCTTGCCTTATGGGCTTAAACGTAGAGTTTCCATGAGATGTGGCTGTATGTGTTGATGTGAACGTTAGTTTTAAAAAGTGCATTCAGGGATGCTGAGGGTATTTGTTATGTGTCCTTTGACTAGGAGGTCTTTAGGGTTCAGGAAGGTTACATTTAAGTGCCTCAACATATGTTGGTCTTTGTGTCTGCTTTGAACTATGTGTGTGGTAGGTGCAGCATTTGTAATACAGACAACCTGATTGACATTAGAAATGTTTTAATGTGAGAGCTTTGCCTAAAGTGACACTGTGTAAATACACCTCTCACATATCATATCAGTTTGTCTGAGAATTAGCCAGTTGTCAGTAGACACGGAGCAATTTCTACATTGCTCCAGGATGCCCATATCCCCCAAATTGGTAACAGAGATACTGGGAAAGTTCATGCCCATGGCAACAGGCCTTGTTGTATTGATTAGACTGTTGCATTAAGAATATAAAGTAATGTCAGGAGTACCTGGTTTGCAACTCTGGGGCAGTGCTTGTCACTGTAAACTAGTTGCCCTGTGTGCAACTAGGTGTGGTGAGTAATGGTTCCACCATTGCCAACCAATATGTGATGTCCCCATGCTGGGTCAGTAATCAAGGAGCCTGAACCCTCACCACTGACATGGAAGAGGGATGTGCACTTGGAATAGAAATGGATAAACTCAGTATTTCCAGATGGAAACCTCTCTGCATCAAGCACAATTTCTCTTAAGAGTACACAGGGAACACACTCAGCCTGGGGTCTGATTTTCTCTTTATCTGCCTCCCTCCAGGTCCCCAGTAAGACTCCCCACTGGTACAGCTGTAGGGTTAGGTCCTCAGCCAAGTGTCCAAGCCAATGGCCCCCAGCACCCTGTCTGTAAACCCAGTGCTTTGTGTTCCTGCCCCAAATAGCTGACACACACACACTGAGAGATTTGATATTTCACACACACACACACACACACACACACACACACACACACACACACACACACACACACACACACACACACACACACACCTGGGAAAGGCTGGCACAGATTTACCTGCTGTGCCCCCTTCTGCACAGAGTATAAGGTAGTTATCACCACCACCAGGCACTCCACATTCAGCTACTCTAAGGCCCTTAACAAAGGGTGTCCAATTATACTGTGTGATATTAATACTAATACAAATGGTAATAGCTGACCAAGACAGCTAGGCTTTCAGGCGTGGCCCACACAGTGTCCCTAAATAAATATAAGCACTCTCAAAGGTTAAATACTTTCTACAAGGACCAGACACAATAAAGGATTTAAATACATTTAAAGGGAGAGTGTCAAAGATGCAGCTTTCAGAAAACGTTTTATTTTTTTCACAGTAATGCATAACTTAAGTTATATACATTTGATCTATCCTACTTTGCCTGGACGTTTCATTATCATTCTTGTAGAAATTCACATTGTCAGCTTCTGGAGCATCCCGCTCTCAGTTTTGACAGGTAGTACCACCCACTGTGTGATGTCACTATATACACCCGTTCCCTGTCTTTGGTTCTTTAATTATGACCCTGCTTCACCTTTCCAAGCTTGTTTTTATTCCCAGTGGAAATCAGACACAATGCTACTTTGGTTCCCTCAAGCACTTGTCTCTGTCCATGAAGCTGTGAGCTTTACAAAAAAAACAAAAAAAACCCACAGTTTTGAAATTAAAAAAAAACTTAAATGCCTAAACTGGCAATATATTTGCACTGTACTTGTCTTCTTTCAATCACTTCCTTGCCATACCTTCTAACTTCTTTGCAAAAGAGTCAGGCTGAAAGTGATGGTCAAAAGACCGAAGGTCCTGATAAAATTTTAAATATTAATCTTAATTATTTTACTAGAACAAAAGGGTTCCCGCAAATGAGCATTTTATTTAAAACAATATGAAACGTTAATGGGACATTGCAATAAGTGAAACGTCAGATCCCTGCCTTAGACCGAGTACTTTCTCATAAGGTGCACTTTTACTGTACTTTTGTGTTTAAATGATTTATGCTGCTGCAGTAAATGTTGTTCTTCTTTCGGCTTTTCTCGGTTAGGGGTAGCCACAGAGGAACTCCGGTCTGCTAATGATTGGCAGTAGATTTTTTACGGGTGCTGAGGTGCCAGCTCGATGCCCAACCTTCAACGAAGGCACGCCCATTTTACACATGTCTTTCAAACGCCACTTGACCGCGGGGAGAACATACAGACTCTACACAGAAGGCGCTCCAACCAAGAATCGAACGG
Source organism: Protopterus annectens (assembly GCF_019279795.1). Taxonomy (NCBI): domain Eukaryota; kingdom Metazoa; phylum Chordata; order Ceratodontiformes; family Protopteridae; genus Protopterus; species Protopterus annectens. The sequence continues at coordinate 472,077,384 of NC_056730.1, forward strand.
GAGAAACCTCTTGCTGTGAGGCAACAATGCTACAGCTGCACCACTTATGCTGTTGCAGTAAGTATATTCATTAATTATTGGGAATAACAGCTGCAGATGCCTGAAGTGCCATTGCAATGTAGTTTTGACATACTTTTTTTTATCTATACTATGTTTACTTTTTGTTATTTAGTTATGATTTTATAATGCATTCACGATCTTTAACTTTTACAGAGCAGTAAAATGTATGTATTCATATTGGCACTTAAAGTACCGGTTTTCTAAATGCCGGTATTTGAATGTGGCATTCAGTGCGCGATTCCGGCTAGTGTAATATAGATGAATTTTCAGTCCCGGTTGAACAGATTTTCCTAATGCTAGTTACAACTGCTGTTTCTAAATTTAATAACTATTGTTAATAATATCTCTTGATTTGCAAATAATTCCAACAGCATTTTTTTTCTTTTTGAAGTTGTGGGTTGCTGTATAATTCATGCTGCAATCAAAGTTCTCATTTTTTTCATGCATTACTCGTTGTTCAGTGTTGTTTGGCTATAGCAATATCATAGCTCTCACCTTCTTATGTCCAGACTCAAGAACAAATCCAGACGTAACTAGGGAAAATAAGGGGCACTTTAAAACAGTACTTATAGGTTGAGAAGTTGACAGAGAGTTAGAGAATGTAAATTAGCATGCATTTCCAGAAGTAAAAGAAGTCTGTAACTCTAAAGTATAATCCAGCTATATTGTCCAAAATCATAAGTTTTAGGAGGAATTAGGAGGTACACAAGAACATTTTTAGCTAAACTCAGAGAAGTTTGAGAGATAAGGGCTGCAAGATGTAATTGCATGCTAGGTTATTCTGCGATCATGTTCTATCCTGTTCATGTTACATACTACAAACAAAAGTTGGGAATGCTAGATTACTGTCTACTGAATATTAACTCTCTCACTTTTTTCTGTAAGCTAAAATAAATAAAATGCTTTGGCCAGTGATGAACTGAAAGCATTGGTGCCACCACTGTTCTGTGCCTGTCAGCTAACATGCTTTTGGGGTATCTATAAACACACACACGCGCACACACACACACACACACACACACACACACACACACACACACACACACACACACACACACACACACACATACAAAACATCACGTTATTGTTTATTGCATTTGTATATACATGCATACAAATATATTTGGGTGTGTCTATACACACACACACACACACACACACACACACACACACACACACACACACACACACACACACACACACACACACACATTATTTGATGAAGGATCAACAATAAAACATCAACTAATATGAATAAAACTTAGTAAGGAATACTTTAGAAGACTTAAATTAATTCTGAAAACAGCTTTGAGATCTACGAACAAAATCCAAGCTATAAACCAATTTGCTCTTCCTGTCCTAACTTACAGTTTTGGAGAGATTGACTGGCCCCAAAACATGTTGGATAGATTAGGCAGGGAAACAAGAAGGATGCTTCATGTTCACCAAATGATTTATAAAAATCAGTGTATACCCAGATTATATATTCCCCGTTACGAAGGAAGGATGTGCCTTCTTGAAATTAATTACATGTATAAATCTGCAATTGTGAAACTCCACACATATCTGCTGACCTCACAAGACCCAAATGTAGTAAAAGTTTTGAAACATGAGGAGAATAAATCTAAGATGTCTTCTTTGCTTAATTTAGCAGAAGCATATCGATGTCAAGCAGGAATGGAAATAAAGCCATAAATAGATAAAAATCAGGCAGCAACTGAATGTGCCAAAAAACAAAAGAAAGAATATAAGGTGAAGGATCAGATGAGAAGGCAAGAAATGTGGAAAAAGCATAAATATAGTTGCAAGTATAGAAAACTTCTAGAAGAACTTCATGTTGATCAGGAAGAAATGCAGGAATGGTTAAGGAGAGACAAATTCAAACCAAGAGATAAAAGGCTAACATTGGGAGCCCAAGATAGTGGGCTGCACACACGTTGGTTTACAAAGTCCATTGTCCTACACAAAGGCACATCTACTCGCGCATGAATCGTACCATCCCCAATAGAACCAAGATGCTCTCCTCCAAAAAAAGGAAGCCATTCCAGTGGTCCCTTGCCATAAACAAACTTTACAACAAAAGGAAGAAACTGTTGCAGAAAAGAGGAAAATCCCAAGATGCAAAAAACTCCCTTAACAGCCTTAGTAAGAAGCTAAAATCCCACATAAAATCCTCCAAAGCTAGTTACGAAAATAAAATTGCCAAAGATTCCAAAGACAACCACAAGGCATTCTATAGCTATGTCAAGAATCTAAATGGCAATGCTCAGATCTGCTCTGAGCTACAACAGAATGGCATTAAATATACTGATCTCAAGGATATTACCAATATCCTGGCAGATCGATTCAGTGCAAACTTCACCCCCCTCTCACCCCCTAAAGGGCCCATCTCAATACCAAAAGATTGCCAAATTCTGGTAATAACAGCCGCACAGGTAAAAAACATACTCTCCAAAGCTAAGAATACAGCACCCATGGGACCAGACAACATCCCAGGCTGTGTACTACATGAACTGCAAAATGAACTGGCACCTCACCTAAGTGTCATATTTAATCATAGCCTCACCTCAGGCTTCATGCTCACTGAGTGGCACACAGCTACAGTTATCCCACTCTACAAGGGGGGATCCAACTTGGAGCCCGGGAGCTACTGCCCCATCAGTCTGATGAGCCTGATCTGTAAGGCCATGGAACGTATTATCATGGAACTTATAAACAAAGACATTGGCAACCTTCAAACACTGAACCCCACACAGTTTGGGTTCATGAAGGGCCAATCTTGTCTCCTGAACATGATTTACTTCTTCGAATCAGTCTCCAGAGCCATGGACAAGGGTAAGGTGGCCCACACAGCCTATCTGGACCTCGCCAAGGCCTTCGACACCATCCCCCCACTCTGGAATCATAGATAAACTTACTAAGCTGGGCATTAATCCCCACGTCACTCAATGGGTTGCCAACTGGCTTACTGACAGAACCCACACTGTAAATGTAGCCGACTCCAAATCCAGCTCCAGACAAGTGACAAGTGGAGTACCTCAGGGTTCAGTCCTGGGACCACTCTTGTTTGTCATCTTCTTCTCTGAAGTACAGGCCAACACTAAGGGACTCTGCCTAACAATGTTCGCAGATGACTGCAAACTGGGGGCCATTATTGAATACCCAAATGATGTGGATATTCTACAAAAGGGCCTTACAGAAACAGATGCTTGATGCCAGAGCCATGGGCTCAAGCTGAATGCCAAGAAATGTATAGTTATCTCCTTTGGGAAAAAACATGTACCCATGAATTACCACATAGGTGGCAGTACACTAAACACTGAAAGTGTGATAAGAGACTTAGGGACACAGGTGGACAGTGGTCTTACTTTCGATAACCACATCGCCACAACAGTCAGGAAATCCTATATGGCACACCTCATCACTAAGGGCTTTTCATCCAGAAAAAAGGAGGTCATTGTCCCACTGTACTCATCCCTCAGTAGACCCATTGTAGAATACAATGCCCCATTTGGTATGTACCTCTCAAGACATCTGCAACAACTGGAAAGGCCGCAGAAATACCTCACTAAAAGAATCACAGGCCTAAAGCAGATGCCCTATGCTGACTGTCTAAAAAAACTCCAGCTATACTCTGTTGCATGTTGTCTACTCAGAGGCGATCTCTGCTTAACATACAAGGCCATGTAAACTCAGAGCTGTTGAACATGCTACACTTAAAGAAATCCCAATCCCTCAGAGACACATGCTCCAGGGATCTAAACCTTGTCATCACAGTGAACAAAACATGCTGGAGGGATAGGTTCCTGACCCAGAGACTCCCCAGACTCTGGAATAAACTGCCCATACATGTCAAGCAGAGAGCCTCATTGGCCTTCTTCAAAAGGAACCTTGATGATTGGATAGGAGAAAGGAAATTCACTCCAGGGATCATATCAGTTGCCCTGCTAGACAGGGGTCCAGGGAAGTAAATACTGTGGGAAGAAGTAGCCAGGGAATTGTTATGGCTAGGCTTGTATAGGCCCTAGGGCCGATAGCCTAGTACAAACCTATGAACCTATGAATCTATGAACATGTGGGAAAAACAAACAAATGTAGGTTCTGTAAAACCAAACTGGAAACAGTCGTACACCTCATTGCTGGTTGCGACATACTAATGGCAGAAGAACTGCATACTGAAAGGCATAATAATGTGGTAAGACTGTTGCACTGGGGATTATGCAGACATTATGGTATTGAAGTGGCTGAAAAACACTGGAAACATGAATCACAAAGCATCATAGAAAATGAATAAATCTACATCATATGGGATCACCCATTACCAGCTGTCAAAAGATAGATGCTAGAAAACCAAATATAGTGGCCCAAGAATAACAGACAAGAGTAGCATTGCTCATTGAAATCGCCACACCCAGCGACACAAAGTCATAAAATATCAGGATTTGCAGGAAATGGGAGCAATGAGGAAGAAAGATACCCAGACAGTTCCAATAGTAATAGGAGCAACAGGTCTTATAAAAATGAATCCACAATCGTATTTAGATATGCTACCAATCCATGTAACCCCATAGGAATTGCAGAAGGAGTCACTACTGGGCACACTGCGGGTGCTGCGAAGAGCACTTTTGGCTGACATCAAAGATTGAAACAATACTAATTTCATGAACTTTAATTGTACTTTGACTTAGGAATGGGTTCTATTCCCATCATGGTATTAGAAGCCCAAAAGACTTGGAGAAATTAAAAAAACACACACACACACACACACACACACACACACACACACACACACACACACACACACACACACACACACACACTTTATATTAGTCTCTTTTCATACCTGAAACAGTGAACAATGGCAGATTTAGGTCCTAAAACAGGGGTATTCCCCACATACCCTGATCACTTGCAACAAAAAACAAAGGAGAAAGAAAAAAACTTTTCTTTTTTTTTTTTTTTTTGTTTTCTGTTGAAATTAGAAAATGTACAGCCAAAGCAGTATACAGTTAAAAGTATACCATATTTGGTGGTATATTTTACAGTTCCAGCTTAGAGATTTTTTTTTAATTATTATGTTGTGCATTAGGAATCTGCATTAGGAATCTGCTTGTTTTAATATGAATATTTTTATTTAGTCTTATTTTGTATATTGATTACTACGTTTTTCATTTATCTGTAGTGGAGCTTATCTCCCCGGGCCTCTACTGAAAATGGACATGTATCCAGTTAGACTAGCCCGGTCAACAAATATAAAATAAATAAATAAAATAATTAAAAGTCACAATAGGGGAGACAATTGGAAGAGTCATTCAAGTAACCATATCATCGTAAGACCTTCAGTACTCTTTCAACTGAGTCTCCATTCATGACTTGGAAAGTACCTGTGAGGAAGACCTGGCAGAGGAGTATTTTGAAGGATCATTAGAAACAGAGTTGAGTCACCTAAATAAATAAAAAATGTAAGGAGTAATGAATGCATTAAAAGCACCGCAGCCCCAGCAGAGTTGCAGCAGCTGTTGAGACAGTGAGGTATTTCTTTTTTTACAGTCCTAGGCAGAAAACCACATACAGCCATTGCCCAAACAAATTTAAATGTTGATTTAAAATTAATTATACAATAAAGGCTCATTACTATTCAAAAACAAGCACAGCGATTGGACAGACCAACTAGCGTGCCCTTTGTAAATCGAGCATGTATCAACAGAAAAATGTCCAGCCTTTGAAGCATCATTGAGCGGCTAGACATTATATGCTTAGAGGACATAACAAAATATGATAAAATTCAGATACAGTCTGCAAAACTAAAGAATCATAAATGTACCTGATTTTCCTTGTATTTTTGCACTGTCAACTTTATAACTTCATCAGTATGAAAAAACAAAACAATGGAGAATCTCATTTCTCCACTGCATCTCCTGTACTACACTGATGTACTCTGCACATGTAGGAGAGCAGATGTCCCATATGCATGCACAGTACATCAGTAAACAAGGAAGAATGCAGAGGAACACTGCAGCTCCTTTATACAAAGACATTATTTAAGAAAGGTAAGCAATTCCTTTCTTAAAAAATGCCATCGTATAATAGCAATAATCCATGCCTGTTTGTGGGTATATTGGGATTTACCTGCGGTTTACTTCACTTAAACACTTGGGAATCACCCTTGTGATCAAACCACACCAACAGTGGGTAAATCCTGCTATACCCACACACACTTGTGGGTTATTTTTTAACAAACAAGTGTCTGAATAACCCATATCAGTGATGTTAAAATAGCTTGTGCAGTTGTTTAGTGGTCAATTTACCAGGGAGCTACAGTAGCTTTAACCCCATTAAAAGTTTTAGCAGCCTGGCAGCTTACCTCTCAACTCTACTGCTTTTGCCAGTATGGAGACTGAATGCCAATTTTTAGTCTTGATATAGATTCAAGACAAAAAATTGGCATACGGTAGTGCCAAATGTGGGTTGCATGCAAAAGTCACAAGACCGGTAGTCAATGATTTACTGAAATAGCAAGCGGGGATGTAGCTTACATTTTTTACTTACCTGACTTTTACATTGCATTATTATTATTATTATTATTATTATTATTATTATTATTATTATTATTATTATTATTATAATAATAATAATAATTATTATTATTATTATTATTATTATTATTATTATTATTATTATAATTATCATTATAATTATCAATAATCATTATTATAATTATTATAATTATTATTATCATTATTATAATTATCATTATTATTATCAATCATCATTATTATCATTATTATTATTATTATTATTAACATTATTAATCCTGTAAGGGTTAAACTGGATACTACTGGAAGCAGTGTGCACTGGGGCTGTCTGTAGGTGAAAAGACTGGCCCTGTAGTACTAAATTAGTACATAGTAATGTGTATTTTGTTGAAGCAAGCTGTGACCATACCTCTCAAATGTCCAGATTTTCCCAGATTCTGGCAAATCGCTGAGGACTGAAGTCTCTAAATAATGACCCACATATGAGTTGCAGACTTTGTATCATTCAGAAAATGTGTGCTAACATAAAGCCTCTTATTCTAGTAACATTCTAAGTTTATAAGAGCAACATTTTAAATATGTCCCTATTTTTGGCCCTCTGTCCCCCCATTATTTTAGGGTTTGTCCAGATTTCTTCAGCTAAGAAGTTGAGCGCTATGGCTGTGACTACTCTGTCTGTGTAACAAATACATATTACTGTAACCATAATCATTATTATTTTTTTAATCTTGGCAGGGTCAAACCAGATACTTTAGTTATGTAGTGGATATGGAGGCTGCTTGTAGATAAAGTGATCGGCCCTGCTGATTTTTGCTGTAATTCTGACTTTGCAAGGCTAATGTGTATTTGGGTGACTCAAGATAGAATTCAAGCAGTGACTGCTGTTTATGCCCAAAAAGTTATTCTAACTATTCTTTACTTTTCTTCTTTTTCTTTAACCAAGCAGGATCAAACCAGATACCACGGGTAGTCAAGGGAATGCGGGTTGTCAGTGAAAGAAATGATTGGCTTTGGTATTTGCTGCTGTACCTCTGAGTTCGCAAGACTAACGAGCATTTGAATAAAGGAGGAATACAGGTTATGTCTCCTGTTTGTATGACTAGTGGGAAAATACATTACAGCAACTATTTTACTTACATTACTTTTTATCCCAGCAAGATCAAACCAGATTGGTAATGGGTATGAAGGTTGACTGTAATAAAATGATGAGCCTTGCTGAATGTCCAGATTTTTGCTTCATAGTTTTGGTCTGTTTCTCATAAAATTGTGGTTTCTGTCATATCCCTGGCATGTCATTGAGGGTTGAAGTCATAAAACGGCAACAAACATTTCAGTTTCAGATTTCATACCCTTCGAAAATTCATGCTAATGCAAAACAAGTTATCTTATCAACTTTCTAAGTCTGTAGGAGAAATATTTAGAAGGTGTCCTAGTTTGGGATCTTTGTCCCCCCCCCATTGTTTATGTCTTTGTCCAGATATCTTGTTCTAAGAGGTTGAGAGGTATGACTGTAACTAGAGTTTGCTCTTATAATTTTGGATTTGAGAGGCAAATATATTACATGGTTTCTTAGGTGATTACTATGCTAACAGCCCCGGGGGGGGGGGGCTTTTTATGCCTAGCCATGCTTTCTAAATCAATCTGGCAAGTTCTGCTACCCTATAGTTATTTAAGGAGTTCTATATTAGTTTGTCAAACTGTATCTTCATTGAATCACTGTGGGGTGACCTGAAGAGGGCTGTGCACAAGGGATGCCCTCCCAATCTGACAGATTTGGAGTGCTTTTGCAAGGAAGAGTGGGCAGATATTGCCAAGTCAACATGTGCCATGCTGATAGACTCCTACCCAAGAAGACTGAATGCTGTAATTAAATCAAAAGGTGCTTCAACAAAGTATTAGTTTAAGAGTGTGCACACTTAGGCAACCAGCTTATTGTACATTTTTTATTTTTTATATTTTTCCCCTAACAGTTTTGTTTGTTTTTCAATCGAATTGTGTAGGTTATAAGTCACAATAAAGGTGAAAAGTTTTGAAATGATTTATTGTGGTCTCATTTTTTTATATCACAAAAACCTGGCATTTTAACAGGGGTGTGTAAACTTTTTATATCCACTGTAGTTGGCAATCATCAGGAATATGCCCTTTCCCCCACTGCAGTGCAATCTGCGAGTTGATATATTTAGTTAGGGGGTGTGGGTGGGTTTTAAATAATGTGGATATACTAAAACAACAGGGTTGTGTGTGATGCAGTCTGCACATGGGGTGATGGAGGACTGGCCAGTTGCATTGCTGCTTGTTACTTGATTTGATTTTTAGGTTATTATTTGGACACTTATGTTTATGATTGAATTTTCCACAGTTTTTAGATGTCCATCTTGTTAGTATTCTGTTTCGCTCATTTGTAATTGTAGGATAATACAGGGGCATTTGCAACAAGGAAGTATTAAATGCCATTATTTATGACATGTATTTGTAACAAAGCTATAAGGCAGACCTACATCTTTCTCCACCTTCTGTGATTTCTCAATGATGGTAAATAAGCAGAGAGCTGTAGGACACATCAACAGAGTTATGTTTTACTCCCTTCGCTAATAATTCTTTCTGTATTGCCCATGTAAGGACAGACTGTTATGCCCTTTGGCCCACCACAACAAGAGACAAAGGGTAATGGATATGAAAAATACCTCAATGAGCAGTCACAGAAGCAAATGACCACTGCTGCAGACCATATAGGTTCATCAGTTACTACTGTGCAGTTGATACAGATCGATCATTTGTAGCATAACCAGTACAATTTACACATTACCCCTTTCTATCTAAGTTTTGATTGAAAGTGTTTAACAAGTTAGTTTGATTACTATAAAGGGGTGAATCTGTTTCAGAGGAGAAGAGTTATTTGGAAGAGGTATCTATACCACAGGAGGCTCTGTTTGCAATGCAGCATAGGTTTAGATCATGTTTAGGATCATAGGAGGTTACTATGCTAATTGTCCTAGAGCCTTTTTAAAGCTAGCCTTTCATGCATAAATTTCCCCCAGTTATCAATGCCCATAAACAAGAATAGCTGTGGTATATGTTTGTGCCTTAGGGCATCTACAGGTTGCCCTATCCATAAGGGCCACAGGTGACAAGCCAGGGGTGAATTTCAGTGGCGGATCAAGGAATTTGCAAAAGGGGGGGGGCCGCATTCTGGTTAGTTGACTACCAGGTGAAAGCGGGAAAGTGGGACACTGGGTTTGATGGCTGTGAAAAGATTACCTTAATAAGCTCTGACATCACGTGTGGAAAGACATCAATTTACATTCAGTTGCACATGAATTTGCTGTGGCTATGATAGTAGAAATAGGTAATTCCTGTGCAGCACACAACACATGTACAGGTAGTACAAGTATTTTCAGTGCATGCCTGGAAAAGATGATTGGTTGCCCATACCAAGTCACATCATTCTCCTTCAATGTCGTACTGGGCATATGCACTGTTATAAACTTGGAAAGAAACCCTCTGAAATATATGTTATTGTTATGAGACATAAAATATATACCACAGTCACAGATGTTGTGATAAATTAATTTAATGACTGTACCAAATAACTAAACTCATAAAACTTTCCTAAGCAGGCCGTAATGTTTTTGGATTGTTTACTGTTCGTTCTATGGTTTTAAGCACAATTAATTATCTTTTATTAGTGTTTTCACTGTACCTCCACTCTCCTTTCAACAAATTCTGGAGTGGGTGTGGGAGGGGGAGGCAATGCTGCTCTCCAGCAGTTCAAAAATGCCAATGGAAACAGATGATCTGCTGTGGCAGCCCCTAATGGGAGCAGACGAAAGAAAAAAACTGTGTGTGTGTGTGTGTGTGTGTGTGTTTGTGTGTGTGTGTGTGTGTGTGTGTGTGATAAATTTATTTTTCCCCACAGAAAAAAGTTATGCTTTTTTTCAGTTTATTAAACCAGCAGAGCAAAGTTGTTACATTTCCTTTGCATACATACTTAGGTATGTGTATATATATATATATATATATATATATATATATATATATATATATATATACACACACACACACACACACACACACACACACACACACACATACACCAAACAATCATTCCCATAATAAATACCCAAGCTTTTTTAAAAAAATATTTAAACTAGTGCTTGCTTTAATATAATTTAGTTGCCTGTTTCATGCATCATCTCTCATTCCTATATAATCTCCTATGTAGACTCTCTCATGACTGTCTACCACTCTTTGCTAGCCCCATACATTCTCAGAGGTAGCCATTTCTAAATGCCTTATATACTTGAATAAGGGGTACAAGTTCAGATATTTCCGTCTTTCATCATAACTTAAATTTTCACATACATGAATGCCCTTGGTATATTTTAGCTGTACTCTAGTTTACTACTGCTTGTTCTCTTATAAGGTTTTCATGTTGTTATTCCATATTGTAGTATGGATTTAATGTAACCTGCAAATGATTTTATCACTTTCATTTCCTAGACATTATAAATCTTTATATGCATCCTACAGTTTTATAATCATCATAACCATTTGGTATGATTAAAATAGTTAAAACTGCATCTACACATACACCAAGGTCCTTGAATAAATCTACAGCATCAATCACTGTGTGCTGTATTAAATATTTACCCTTCAGTTTGTCTTTCAAATATTTATTTAGATTTTAATGTATCTATCAACATATTATTCTCCTGCACCCAAATGGTACATTTAGTCAAGTGCTTTTGCTGACATGCTCTGCCTATAACAGATGTAAACCTGTTTGCCTATTTTCAAGTCATCTGTATGCAGACTGTAGAACACCTCAGATGAAAAAGTTAGATCTGAAAGCTACAACCTAACCAAGTAAGGGCCTAGGACAGAGCCCTGTTGGGCGCGTTAACTGCAAACTAGCATTTCACTTGTTCAATTGCTGTATGATACTTGCCATTTGCTGTTTGGAAGATGTGCAGTCTTATTATCATTGTTTCTTCTACAAATGTTTATGTGTTGCATTCATAATACATTTCACCGAAAGCCACAGCTGCAGTTTTTATAAAATGTTAGTTCAATTAACAGGTTTACATTTTTACTTAAAAACAACAGTGGCACTTTTATATGCATGTGTGTTACTTTCTCTCTGTATCTTGTGGAGCTGTTCTCCCCAGGCATCCACTAAAAAAGGATTTTCCACTCTGTTAATCTTTCTCAACCAACAAAAGTATAAAAAAATAAAAAGAGCTTCAGCTTTCTATATGTTCTTTACACTGCAGTACATCACCTATAGTTTCTTGACAATCACTTCAGAACCCCACCTACAGTTCCAACCCCTTCTCCATATATGGACCACCCACCTTAATATTCTTCCTATATGTTCTCTACATCAACCCACTCCTTCCACTTTATAATCAGACTCTACTCTTCCATCTCTATTCTTACCTCACATTCTTACCCAATTTAGATATGCAGCTTTTGCCTTACCAATAGGTGAAAATTAAAAATACAAAAAAGGCCTTTTGTGAGAGGTTCACTGTGTCTACTATGTACATACTGTATATGTTTGTGATAGGTTCTACATGAATCTAAGGCTAACTGCCCAGAAGGGTAATTTTAAATCTATTCAATAAGCCAAGGTTAGAATCAAACTCTGTACCTTATGTCTATGAGGCAAAGACTTAAACCATTATTTCAAATCCATTGCCTGGGTGATGTGTTACCTATATTATTCTCGCATGCCAGATACTGTTTTCCATACATACCCACACAACATGCTTCATATAGTACATCTTTGGATACCCTTAGTGAAATTACTCTGTACATCTTATAAACATGCAAGTGTCATGTCTCTTCTGTAAAATTTTGTATACTTACTACCACTTCTCCTTTTCCATATCTACACTCAGAGAATGAGCCTGAAACCGATATACAAGTATCAGAGCTCTACACTAGTTAATAGATATAAATAAATGAACAAACAAACAATCAGATAAATGTACAGAAATTAGCACCATTCATGCCCTGAGACGACCATCCCTTACGTTTTAAGTAACTTTTCCCAATAAACACTTAAACAGCATTGTCAGTCCTGTGGTTTTCAGAGGAAGTGTGTGTGTGTGTGTGTGTGTGTGTGTGTGTGTGTGTGTGTGTGTGTGTGTGTGTGTGTGTGTGCAAGTATGTGTGTGTGTCATAATCCAAAAATTATAATCATAATCCAAAAACAATACCCAGGTATTATCTTTACAGTTAATTTCTAAATTTCTTGTGCATTAGGAATTTCACATTTAGGACATTAAATATTCCATATGTCTTTCAGTGCATGCATTTTCAACCCCTTGATTCAGACTATTGGAAAGTTGAAACTGTTTAGATTGTGTCTGTATTACAGTTCAATCTATTTCCATAAATAGGAGCAGCACAGTGTTAATGTTTTGACTACTGGTAAGGGTCATCCATTATCCTTACTATGGTTCTGAAACATGCAATTTAACTTAAGGACAACTGCAAGCAAAGTACTTTTATTTTATTTTACTGTTTATGTTGAATGAAGACAGCTTACATTTATTTAGTTTTAACTGCTTAACTGATAAGTCCTATATGAAACCAATACCCTAAAAATGATATCAATCCAGCTGTTTTGAGTAATTTTCTTTCCATGTTAACCTTTAAACACACAGAGGCCGACATATTCCTTTTTATAGGTTCATAAGATGGTACTAGGCTATCGGCCCTAAGGCCTATGCAAGCCTAGCCATAACAATTTCCTGGAAATTATTTCCCACAATATTTACTTCTCTGGGCCCCTGTCTAGCAGGGCGACTGACATGATCCCCGGGGTGAATTTCCTATCTCCCATCCAATCATCAAGGTTCCTTTTGAAGAGGGCCAATGAGGTGCTCTGCTTGACAAGTATGGGCAGTCTATTCCAGAGAATGGGGAGTCTGTGGGTCAGGAACCTCTCCCTCCAGCATGTTTTGTTCATTGTGATGATAAGGTTTAGATCCCTGGAGTGTGTGGCTCTGAGGGATTGGGATTTCTTTAAGTGGCGCACGTCCAACAGCTCAGGGTTTGACATGGCCTTGTATGTTAAGCAGAGATCGCCTATGAGTAGATGATATGCCACAAAGTATAGCTGGAGTTTTTTTAGATGGTCAGCATATGGCATCTGCTTTAGGCCTGTGATTCTTTTAGTGAGGTATTTCTGTGGCCTTTCCAGCTGTTGCAGATGTCTTGTGAGGTACATACCAAATGGGGCATTATACTCTCTTATGGGTTTAATGAGGGATGAGTACAGTGGGACAATGACCTTTTTTCTGGATGAAAAGTCCTTAGTGATGAGGTGTGCCACATAGAAGGATTTCCTGACTGTTGTGGTGATGTGTTTATCGAAAGTGAGACCACTGTCCACTTGTGTCCCAAAGTCTCTCATCACACTTTTGATGTTTAGTGTCCTGCCACCTATGTGGTAGTTCATGGGTATATGTTTTTTTCCAAAGGGGATAACTATACATTTCTTGGCTTTAAGCTTGTGCCCATGGCTCTGGCACAAGGCATCTGTTTCTGTAAGGCCCTTTTGTAGAATATCCACATCATTTAAGGACAGTAACACCCCCCCCCCCAATACATCGGATTCCTTGTGTAAGTACATTTATTCCACAGATAGACATACCCAAAATAATTAAAAACATACAGCAGAGTTGAAACTCCCTGATTAGGAATTGAACCCCTTAACCATTTTTATACTAACCAAGTCACTTATAAACTGGAGACTCTCCTTGGGACCTGCAGGGAACTGCTGTAGCCGTCTTCCGAGAAAGACGCAAAGCAAAACAAGACAATGCAAAATAAATGCATAAGATGGACAATTGGATTTACGGGTCATCTAAAGGCATTTCCTCATTCAGTCATTCACTTTATTAGTTAATATGCTCAGATCAATTGAAGTCGTAAGATGATATCAGACATCAAACAAATCATGGCACCAAGAGGCAATAAGGACTACTCGCTAGTCCAACACTAGCGGAATAGACAATATTATAAAGAATTCAGCTGGATATCAGACATGCTAATACTAACAGAATTTAATGGCACTTCAGGACAGAAATAACAAAGTAAACACTAACTAGACAGACATTTTTTTAAATGCAAGTTTTGAATATAGTGCTGTGCTGGCATCTATCACAGTTAACATGCTGATGTGTGCTTCACCACCTAACCCGAATGAAGCATTTTTTTGCAGAATGAGGATTTGAGAATTGTCTGATATTGGGAAAAGTGAACCACAGAAAATTAAACAGAAAAGAACTGCAGCAATTTGAAACAAAGTGAAATAAACGGATTTAATGGTGGGAACTGGTGGCACATGGGCGTGTGCGTACGCTCGTCTGTATCTATGTGAAGGTAAGTGTACCTTACTACGTGTCAAATGCACAACTTTTACAACTGTCTTAAGAGCTGGAATAAGTAACTGTGAATGATTTTAGATGAATGGGTTAAGAAATGCAGCTGTATGAGCTAGCATTTAATTGACATCAGAATACATGTGGTATTCATTGACACACCTGTCTTTTAAGTTAAGAGTCTTAACAATGACAAATGTCAGTGGTCAACATTCCCTTTCAAGTCTCCCTTAGTTGCTTAATGCCAGTAGAGTCACTCAGTCCCTGGTGACAGCTCACCTTCTCTTGGTCCCCATTCCTTCAGTCTGTTTTCCTCCCCCCACCCGGGAAAGACTCAGGGGCCGACTGCAGACTCTGTTCTAAAAACTGTTGGGGAATGAGTAGTAGTGTTGATGTGAGCCATTTCAAAGGTTAACTTATTCCCTAGTAGCAGTAACAACATGGTATGTAACTGCTGGCCTTAGGGTTTGAGTTCAAGGGATGTGGGACAGCCTAGCTGTGACATTTGGGGCATGCCTACTTCACGTGCTGGATATTAAAATAACTTTGGAAATTAAATAGTCTTGATTTGTGCGAATGCATCTGAATCTGTTTTTCTAGCACAATCGGAGTGCTATTCATACCCCGCTTCTTTGGCGCCTTGAAAATTGGTGGTGTCAAAAGAATTAGCACATACTTCAAAGTAGATCTCTCCAGTAGCAGTAGTTATAAGTGATTTCAAACGACAATTTGTCTAGCTATTTTTATTTTAAAATTGAACAAGATTGTTTGTCTTCCGACAACAACACAATGATTACTGACAGCTCTCACCAACTCGCCTAAATTATAAGAGATGCAGTTGGTTGCATCTGATTGCAACCTCCAATCATCTCCGATCTATGTATTTGGCGCGTTGGTGACACAATTCTTCAGAAAGATTGATTGTGATTTCCAAAAAACGTTGGGCTGGCGTGATTTCCAAAAAAAAAAAAAATTGAAAAAGAGGCCGGCGTGCGCCCCTGCACCCATGCCTAAATCCACCACTGAATTTGCAGTTTCTCATCCATTGGTGCAAAGTGACTGCAAACTGCATTTGAATAGACTGCATGAAAAAGTACCCTGGAGGTATAGAAATTGTCATTATGCAAAAACCCTCAGGCTACAAATGCAGGTCATTCCTTGCAAAGTAGGGGTCTATATTATATGTTAGAAGTCTGAAAACTTCGAATCTCATATGATTGACTCCATATGAGCGAAGTTTTCAAACATCAAACATAAAATATAAACAAACTAAAAATAAAAAAAACCTACCTGAACACTCTATGTAGGGGAGCAAGCTCCCTTACACCCCACACACCGCCTGCTACTTAAATATACCAACTCCGAGATTGCACTACATTGAAGTGAAGGGAAATAGTCCCTACAGCGATCTCCGTTGAAACACTCGATGGGTGAAAACTTTGCTCATATGATGTCGATCATATGAGATTTGAAGTTTTCAAACTTTGAACTTATAATATAGACCTGCAAAGTAGTTAGGTCTATGCTGGTCCAGAGAAAGTTGACCATTTACTTCCAGGCAAGCATATAATACCCACTTATTAATCAGGCAGACCCAGTGGATAGACAGTCTCTTTTCAGCAGAGACCACAGAGCAATGTTTTTTTAAGCAACTTGCTCAAATGAGGGCTGAGGGACTAAAATCATGTACCACAGGAACAACAGCTCAAAGCTTTACCCTCTGCATTAATTGTCAGACTTAGCAATATCTAATATCCAAATCTGATCAGTTATTCAAGTCCGTTATATTTGGTTTACATTGTGACAAAAGGTAGGATGATATCCAAGATTATAGGATCATAGGAAGTTACTAGGCTAATGGCCCTGGGGCCCTTAAAAGCCTAGCCAGGTTCTACCCTTATTTCCACGATCAGCACCTATTGCTCCTATCCGAGTGGGACACAGGTGAAACCCAAGGGGTGAATTTATGGTTACCCATCCAGTAGTCCAGATTGTATTTGAAGAGTGCCAATGAGGTGCTCTGTTTGACATAACGTGGGAGTCTGTTCCAAAGGTGTGGTAACCTCTGGGAGACAAATCTGTCCCTCCAGCAGGTGCTATTAATGTCACATACCAGGTTATGGTTTTCAGAGCGAGTAACTCGTGTATCATTTGACTTGTGGATATGCAGCATTTCCAATAAAGCAGGGTGAGAGATTGCCTTGTAATCAAGGCAGAGATCGTCTATGAGTAGTCTGTATAAAACAGAATAAAGTGAAAGTGATTTCAGATGATTCACATAGGACAGATGCTGAAGACCTTGAATTTATCTTGTGAGAAACCTTTGCTGCAGGTGCTTAGAAAGGTACATTCCTAAAGGGATGTTGTACTCAATTACTGGCTTGATGAGGGAAGAGTACAGGGAGGTTATAACTTCTTTTTTCTGGAGGCAATGCCCTTACTTATGAGATGAGCCATATAGAATGCTCTTCTTACCACGGTGGAGACATAGTGATCAACAGTAAAGTTGCTGTCAACCTGTGTATCCAGGTCTTTCACCACTTAGGGTGTTGTTACTGATGTAATTAGCAGGGACATTGCTCTTACTGAAAAGGATAATACATTTTTGGCACTAAAGTCAGGACTTTGACACCAATCATTTGTTTGTGTAAGGCCCTCTTGTAGGATGTTGACATAATTTGGGAATTTTATGGCTGCTCCCAATTTGCAGTCATCAGCAAACTTTGTCAGCCACAGACTTTTAGTTTTAGTTTGCACTTCAGAGAAATAGATTCCAAACATTAGAGGTCATAGGACTGATCCCTGCGGAACACCACTGGTTACAGGTCTGCTGTTGGAGGAGGATTCCCCTATTTTGACTATATATGTTCGATCAGTGAGCCAGTTAGCAACCCATCTAATTATATGAGTTGATACCTAGCTGGGTGAGTTTCTCAATGATGCCTGAGGGGGATAATGTCAGAAGCCTTGGCTAAGTCTGCGTAGGCTGTATACACAGATTTCCCCTCGCCCAGGGCCTTGGTGACTGCCTGAAAGAAGTCCACCAGGTTTAACAAGCATGATCTCCCTTTGGCAGATCCAAACTGAGTAGGGTCAAGTGTTTAGAGATACCTGTATCTTTGTTGATAAGGTCTCTGTATTTTTTCTACATTGTCCAAGTCTTTTGGGTTTCTAATACCATGACAGGAATGAACCCCATTCCTAATTCAAGTTATGTTTAAAGTTCATGAAATTAGTATTGTTTCAATCTTTAACATCAGTCAGAAGTGCCCTTTGCGGAGGGGCGTGGCCAAGGATGAACACAGGATAGCAGCAGATTTCTTCAGCTCCACCAACTTAACTGCACTGACAGGAAATAATTACTTTAAAAATCAACTAATGAAATAATTTTCTTTCTAAATACGTTTGGAATATCAGTTTCTTGAATAATATCTAAAAAAGAAAGAAAATTTCAATAATTTTCCTGTCAGAAATCATCTTGGAAATTTCTCTTTCATCACCTCTGTTCAAAATGAGTTCCAGTAAGGCAAACAGTCAGGATTCCAGCATCAAGAAAGAGCTTCAGTCTCTGATATCTACTATTCAGCAACTAACAACCAAAATGGACAAACTGGATCCTAAAATTGATAACTTCATAAAAAAAACTACAAAACAAATGGATTTGTTACATCAAGACTTGCAACAACAGAAGGCTCAGATTACAGGCATAGAAGAGACTGTTAATGATATGGAGAACAGAATCCAGGAAGAAAAAATTAACATTGAGTTTTTGCTGAAGCAGAACACACACCTACAATCCAAACTTGATGACCTGGAAAACAGATCTAGACGCAATAATATTAGGATTTTTGGACTGCCAGAAAATATAGAAGGTAACAACATTACTTCCTTTTTAAATACTTGGCTTCCCAAAACTTTAGACTTGTCAGAAGCATTTTCTTTTGGTATTGAAAGAGCTCATAGGTCCTTATCTAATTTTAACTCTAACAAAAAGTATTCTAGATCAGTTATAGTAAGATTTTTATCATCTTATGACAAGGAGATGGTATTAAAATCTGCATGGGCTAAAGCACCTATTAAAATTAATGAGGCAACTGTGCGTTTTGACAATGACTATTCTTCCTTGGTAATAACTAAAAGAAAAGTTTTTTTGCCATTAATAAGATAGCTTAAGAAAGCACAGTTTAAAACTTACCTTTTATTTCCTGCCAAACTAAAAATCTTTTTACCTGATGGCCCTAGAATTTTTGAAGACTTGGACTCTGCTTTGCTGTATATTAAAAAAAATAAGATATTAGATAAAATAGAAGATATGGAATGGGCAAGTCCTTCGTTAAAGAGGATGGCAACAGGAACTTCTTGGAAGACTTCAGAGAAGCAAAAAAGACTAAAAAACAAATGACATGTTCTATATATATTTTTTTTCTTTCTTTCCTTCTCTCTTAATCTCTTCAAATACAGTTACTGCATTTCCAGAAAGCCACAAATATTTTAAAGATTTATTCAAAGTTATTTTTCTGTGTGCAAAGAACTGTTTTTGTTTCATAAATAGTCAAACTCTCTGAGGAACAAATAACATGCGATCAATCAACTTGTTTCTCTTTGTGATAAAGAGACCTAAGGTTAGTAATGTGATACATTTTCTTTCTCTTCTTGTTTTAAATAATGGCATTCTTTATAAACTATGCATTTAGTGAGGGGTGGGGGAGGGCAAGGAGAGAAGTATGATGTAAAATATGGAAAAGTGAAATAATAACTTATTAGTTCTTTAAAACTATATATGCTGTTTAAACACTGTTGCTAAATATTATATCATGACTTTATTGCTTATACATGATTACAAATAATATGTCATGATATAATTGCAAATAATTAGAACTAAAATAGTTGTAAGTAATATGTTTCATGTTTAACTTTATTAATACAAACAGCAAGTAATATTTCTTTGTAGATACTCTTTGTAGCTTCCTTTTTTTCTTTCTTCTCTCTCTCTTTCTTTTTTTCTCTACTCTTTTCCTTTTCTTTTTTTCTCTCTCTCTCTTTCTCTCTTATAAGTACAGTTATATGCTTCTGATAATACTGATATATGTATATAATAAGATTTGTATGAGAAAATGAAATGGGGCATATAAAAATAAGTTATATAATATGTTAAATAACTGTAAGCTTGGTTTTACTGTCATAGAGACTGTAATGACTTGTAAAATACTTTGCGAAGGTTTTGCACTGTTTAGTTTCATTTGTATTACTAAATGAATGTCAGTCACTTGTATTTACTAAAATTCCTGCCAGAATGTTAAGGGAGACAATTTGGGATGTGGGTTACCTCGTGAATAGTGTCCTCGAGTTGTTTTAAAAGCTTCAACACTCAGAATACACGCAGAGAAGCTGAATGCAGTCATTTTGAACTTTGACCCCTGATTTCACACTGACACATCGCAGATTCAAGAAGAACACTGTTCCAGGAAGTAGAACTGCTGTAAATGTGACTTTGTGATGAAAAACGAACTTTATGACATCTAAATGTGAGTTATTCTTTATAAAAACTTACTTATTTAAGATGTAATTTATAAAATATGAAAGTTATAATGATTTTAAATGATTCAGTATGCCATAGTAAGCAAGTGAGATATTTTAGAAGGCATAGAAGGTAAAACACATATACACATGTTTTTGAAAGCTTACATGACTGCAGAATATTAAT
Organism: Protopterus annectens; assembly: GCF_019279795.1. Lineage (NCBI taxonomy): Eukaryota > Metazoa > Chordata > Ceratodontiformes > Protopteridae > Protopterus > Protopterus annectens. Next base: position 472,098,080 of record NC_056730.1, read on the forward strand.
GTATATAAATACTTATGATTTAAACATATATAATGTTATAAATCATTTGCCTTAACTAACTGACAAGCACAAGTATCATTATGTCTATATTTTAGAAGAAACTGTCATGTGACATATTTTAAAGCTGCCGTTCAGATATATAAAATACAGATGGCTTTCATCACAATGATTTATGTATAACTAGGAATTATCATTGCTGTGCAGTATGACTTGTAAACATATGTATGAGTATAAATATTTTATTTACTGGCAATAATAAGTATGAGAAGAAAGCTTTGGTGCAAGTAATTTAAAGTTTTTAAAACTGTTAACTGCATTTCTATGGCAGAAAGTAGGAATACCCTAATATATGTAATGTCTGAACCATTTTAGCCTAAGTTATTGAATCCAAATGAACATAAGAACTTATTTTTACAAACTTTTAATAAACTAATATATAGATATGCTCCTTTTTTTTTTTCTCTCTCTCTCTCTCTCTCTCTCTTCTCGGTTCCCATTATCAAGTTTATTAGAATGTTATTTTGATTATGAGTGTATTTTACAAAATAGATGTACATAGTAATATGAGCTGTTTCTAAATGTTCTTATTTGTTTATATGAAGCTGATTTATAAATTGTTTAGCTTTGTCTTACTAGATAATCTAATTAAATGAGGTTAACTTTAGTTAATAATAGTTAGTATTGAATTGATATGGTGGCAGCTGAGGTACTGCTGCTTAGGATAGGGGCATAACTTGAGTGGTATGTGCTACTCAAAGTTGGAGTTCTTAACTCCAGGCTGGGTGCAATGTTTAATCCTAATATTATTTTCACCTGTTTATTGTTGTTTGTATATAGTTCTGACATCCACAACACATTTTATAAACTTATTGTCACTACAAATAAAAGTGAAGCTTATACAAAATCCCATAGGATTTTCAATAAATACAGCTATAATTAATGGTACACCTAAAGGAGGAGGTATAATATCATTTATTTTGTTAATTGTTATTCTGATTATATGTTTTATATGTTTATAAAAGCTAAATGATTTCTCTAAAATGAATTTCTTTAAACATTAATGGACTGAATAACCCATGTAAAAGGGCAAGTTTAATGAGATACATTAATTTGCATAGGGCCAACTTAGTATTCCTTCAAGAAACACATCTCCTGAAAAAGGATATTGATAAATTATCCACTAATAAATATACAGTCTTGGTTAGTTCAGAACACACTCAGAAAAAAAGAGGAGTGGCTATTTTATGGAATAAAAGTATGCCCATACCTAAAACTATTAAGTCTTATAAAGATGATAAAGGAATGTTTTGTATGGTTACAATACAGATTAATGGAAAGACATATACATTAATCAATGTATATTGGATACCAGGAATTGGCATTAATACAGTGAAACACCATCTCAATAAGATTATATCATTTTCTATAGGAGATATTATTTTAGCAGGTGACTTTAATTGTATCCTACATGAAAAAGATACTACTACTATAGGAAAAAGGAAAATTACATCTAATGCAAAACATTTAAAGGATTTTGTTAATTTATATCATTTGAATGATATTAATAATCAGATAGATTCAAAATCATTACCATACACTTTTTTCTAACAGATATAAAACTTATTCAAAAATAGATAGAGTCTTTATTTCTAACCAGATGGTTACAGACTTAATTAATTCTAAAATCATTTTGTGTCCTATATCAGATCATAATTCAATTGTCTTTGAGTTTATGATAAAAAGTACTTTCAATGTTCAGAACAAAAGGATACCAGCATACTTAACTCAACTAAAAGACTATAAAGATTATATACTTTCAGAAGTGCAACATTTTTTAGACTTAAACAATACACCTGAAGTCTCCATTGTTTATGTTTGGGATGCTTTAAAATCATATTTATATGGACAAAGTATCAGATGGTATAATAATAAAAGGAAATCTTGGGACAAGGAATTACTAGATATTCAAAGCAAATTAGACTCATACAAACATAATAATAAAGAAAATATTATGGACAAAAAGTCATTGAAGAAATAAATAAATTAAATGAGAAATACAAAGAAATTTTAACTCATAAAGTTAAAATAACATTAGAGAAATATAAGTTTTTGTCTTACTCAATAAGCCCCAAATACTTACATAGACTTAAAAATAAAACAAAAAGGTTGAATAAACAAAATCATATCAAAGAAATTTTCTCTCCAAGGAAAAAGAAGAATGTTTCTAGTTTACCAGAAATATCAGATGAATTTAGAAATCACTTTCACAAAATTAATCATAATAACATTAACATGGAGCCTAAAGATAAAATAAAGAAATTTATAACTACAAACATGAACAAAAAACTTAATAAACAACAGACTAAACTAATGGATACAAAATATTTCATATACAGAGGTTATTACACAAATAAACAAGCTTAAATCAAACAAAGCACCAGGTAATGATGGTATTATACCAGAGATGTATAAAATTCTTCCCAAAAGTACTTACTCATTAATACATAAGGTTTTTATTTTGGCCCAAAATGAGTTAACAACTCCCCCATCTTGGCAATACACATTTATTTCACCAATTTTAAAACCCAATAAAGACCCAACCAGATGCACTTCATATAGACCTATTTCATTACTTAATGTTGACTATAAAATGTTTATGAGTATTTTTGCTGATAGATTAAAGACAATCATCCCAGGCATTATAGATATAGACCAGACAGGCTTTATTGTAAATAGAAATACTTTTGATAATATAAGGAGAACTTTAACGTTAATTGATTTTGCAAATAGGAAAAAGAAAGATTTAACACTTATTAGTCTCGATATAAGTTCAGCATTTGATTCAGTAAGTTGGGACTACTTGTTTATCTTACTGAAGTGCACACACTTCTCAGATGCATTTGTAAATCTAATTGAACATCTATATAAAGGAGCATTGGCTTACATTAAGATAGGAACATATGTCTCACAAAAAATACCCATTTTAAAAGGTACAAAACAAGGGTGTCCACTCTCTCCACTATTATTTACTTTAATAATGGAGCCTTGGGCTAATTTGATCAGAAACAGTACTGATATAGAAGGATTTGATATAGATGAAAATACAATATCTAAAAATTCAACTTTTTGCAGATGATGTTCTAATTACATCAGTTGGATCTAACTCTTCTATGCAGTCCTTATTTGATAAAATGATGGATTTTAAAAATATCTCTGGTTTAATATTCAATGAAGAAAAAACTAAAATATTACCAATATACACACAAAAAAAATGTCCTCATTAATGATTTTAACAAATATATACCCAACTCAGGTCAGATAACTTACTTAGGTATAATATTAACTAAAGATATCAAATCTATTATACATAATAATTATAGTACCTGTCTTCTTAATATACAAAATATTTTCAATAGCTGGAACAATATGTTTTTTACCATGGAAGAGAGACTCACAATTATTAAAATGATAGCATTCCCTAAGATATTATACTTAATACAATCAATAATACTCCCACCTACAAAAATAATTATTAAGAAATTGAATTCACTAATGTTAAATTTCTTATGGGCACCTAATAGACCTAGGATTGCATTAAAGAAACATACTAATAGTTGGTGTCAAGGGGGCATTTCATTTCCAGATTTTAATTTATATACTATCTCTTCTATTATAAAAGTTATTACTTTGTTAATAGATCAGTCATATGTTGCAAGATGGAAAGATTACTGGGAACTAATTAGCATTCACTTCATGAAAATCTCTTTAATACATAAAATATTATTGTAAATAACCCCATGTTATGGTTACTAAAAGAATTTCGTACTTCATCCATTACACCAAAATATGTAGTTAGTTACCCATTAAACATTATTATCAGTTATCGTAATTTTATATTCATGCATCCTAAGTATAAGGAATGGAATTTTATTATATTCCCTATAATGTATACACAAGGTATGCTTTTGTCAGCCACATCTGAAAGAACTCTTTTAGTCACAGAGAATGATCTAAAGTATTGGTATCAGCTGCTGTCTGATAATAAAGTAAAAAATTTAGACTTCTTAAAGCAAGAATTTGATTTGAGAGAAACATGTTGGTTAGAAATTTAGACTTTTAGACAACATCTTATTAATAAAATTGATTTAATGTATTTAACAGTTAAAGAATCTGTTCCAGTACTGATTGATTACTTGATATTAAATTTACAACATAGAGTTTCTGATAAAGGTAAGCTCTCATACATACATAAAATTATCAGAGAAGAAACTCATTACAGTTCAGATACCTATTGGAATTATTTCATTTCCATTAATGGTGAATCACCAAAACAACAAGATAAACAATATATATTGGAATCTGCTTATAAAACTACTTCTTCCATTAATTGGAGACTTTTAACTTGGAAATTTTTACATAGATCCTTCTATACACCTTTAATGATGAATAAAATAAATAATAAAGACAACTTATGTAAAAGATGTAATGTAGAAATAAATGCTGATTGGGCACATATGTTTTATGACTGTATAAAATTGAAGGAATATTGGAAGTTAATCAATGATTTTTTGCAGGCCCTTTTCACAGATAATTTCACTGTTTCTAAATCACTTATATTATTTAACACACCTGTTCCTAAAAGTGTTAAAAAAGTTAAACTTCCCTTATTATGGTCTATTCTAGCAGTGGCTAGAAAATAATAACCAGAAATTGGATTTCAGATACCCCTCCTTCATTTAATGAATTTAAAAATGTTATGACTGAAGTGTGTCATATGGAATTGATGACAATAAAATCAAGAACTATTAGAAAAACATCTTATTATATTATATGGGATACTTTACAAAACCTGTTAAAAAATCTTAGTCTCAATAGCATGACATTATAGTTTAATCAATTGATTTGATTTGTAGTGGATGTCTTTGTAAATACCTTGGTTATTTTATTGAATGCTATAACTATTTCTATTTTAATTGCTTGTATAAAATTGTTATGATATTTATTTTGTATGTTAAAAACAATAAACTTGTTTTAAAAAAAAAAAGAAGTGCCCTTTGCAGCACCCATAATGTGCCCAGAAATTACATGTATTGGTAACCTATGTAAATACGATTGTAGATTATTTTTTACAAGACCCGTTGCTTCTACTACTATTGGAACTGTCTAGGTATCTTTCTTTCATATTGCTCTCATTTCTGCCTACAAATCCTGATATTTTATTACTTTATGTTTCTTTGTACGCAAGACACTGTAGTCATTGGGTGTAGCAATTTCAATGATCAATGCTACTTTTGTCTTCTTTTCATGGATCACTATATATAGTTTTTTCGCATTTGTCTTTTGAACTGTTGGTATGTGATGCAGCCTTCATCATTTTCTATGATGCTTTGTGGCTCATGTTTTCAGTGTTTTTCAGCCACTTCAGTACCATAATGTTTGCACAATCCCCAGTGCAACAGTCTTGCCACATTATTATGTCTTTCAGTATACAATCCTTCTGCCATTAGTATGTCACAACTAGCCACAAAGTGTGCGACTGTTTACAATTCTGTTTTATAAAACCTGCATTTGTCTGTTTCTCCCACATGTTCAATGGACTTTGTAAACCAACATGTACATAGCCCACTATCTTGGGCTGTCAATATTAACCTTTCATCTTCTGGTTTGAATTCACCTCTCCTTAACCATTTCTGCAATTGATCCTGATCAACATGAGGTTCTTCCAGAAGTTTTCTATACTTGCAACTACATTTATACATTTTCCATATTTCTTGCCCTCTCATCTGATCCTTCACCTTATATTCTTTCTTTTTTTTTTTTGGCACATTCAGTTGCTGCCTGATTTTTATCTACTTCTGGCTTGATTTCCATTCCTGATTGATGCCAATATACTTTTGCTAGAGTAAGCAGGGAAGTCATCTTAGAGTCATTCTTCTCATGTTTCAAAACTTCCACTACATAAGATCCATGATGGTTCGCTCCATGGCCTTGGAGATAAGGCTAGGCAGGCTAATAGGTCTATAGTTCCCAGGGTCAATGGAAGCAGAACCACCTTTGTGCAAGGGAATAACAATGGTCATTTTCCATTCAGCTGGGATGAAGCCGGTGCTTGGACTATGATTGAAAAGAGTACCCAGTGGTATTGCTAATTCTTGTTGGAGCCTGGGATGTTATCAGAACCCATAGATGCTGTGTTTTTAGCCTTAGAGAGGGCATTTACAACCTGCTCTTTAGAGATACAAGGTAAGGGACAGGTAGTAGGGGTGTCATGGGATACATGTGGCGGGAACAGGGGAGTGAAGTTTTCACAGAACCTGTTGGCCAACAGGTTAGCTATGTCCACAGGCTCAGTATATGTGGTATCATTAACTACCAGTTCAGCACAAATCTGGGCCTTTCCTTTTAGGTTACGGATGTAGCTAAATAACTCCTTATGGTTGTCCTTAGTTGAGGAAGCTAATTTGTATTTGTAGTTTGCTTTGGAGGATTTCAAAAGAAGTTTTATTTGCTTGTTTAAGCTGAGAAGGGAGTGTTTCCAGTTTGGGGCTTGCTCCCTCTTACTCTTACACAGCAATTTCTTCCTCTTATTGTAAAGCCTGTTAATGGCAGTTGTCCACCAGGCAGGTTTGCTCTTTCTTGAGGAGCTTGTTTTGGTCCTATCAGGTATAGCTGGGTCAATGCAGTTATACAGGTGTTTGTATAAAGCAAAACTTGACATAGTTGCCAGTTCCATTTTTGGGGGGTACAGTGAAGCTATTTATACCATCCTGTAAGAGGTTATAATCTGTTTTGGAGAAGTTTTTTTAGTTTAGTTGCTGCTAGGGGGAGGTCAGGTGTGATAGTTTTATTGAATGAGACTGATTTTGTGGTCAGATCTCACCAGGGAAGACCTCACAGTGGGGGAGCTACAGTGATCCCCCATATCAGTAAGCACCAGATCCAGACTTATATATTGATTATATATCATCCTCATATGCATACTCAGACAGCTCTACCACATGTCCCTTCATACAATTAATGTGCATTTGGTTGTTTAGTTGACATAATGGTTAAGGTCTTTGCCTCATATGCACATGGTACAAGGTTTGATCCTGATGTCTGGCTAGTGCCAGTTTGGAATTTACATGTTTTTTGTGTGTGTCTTTCTGGGTTTCTCCCACCTCCAAAAAACATGCTGAGTATTTCCATCTCAAAACTCTCCAGTGAATGGAGCTGTGGGCAGCAGCACAGACTCTACATGGTTCCCTATATGGGAAATAGTTATATAGACTAACCACTTTGGGCAGTTGCTGTGGTGTGCAGTATCCTCAAGATAGGAGAACATGGTACTAGAAATTGGAAATCAAAATCTAAACCAACTATCCTGGCAGTGGCGGCTCATGCTATTGGACTGCAGGACTGCAGCCCCCCCCAGAACAAAACAAAATTGAAGAATTAAAGGAAAAACAAAAAAAAGAAAAAAACGAAATAAACCAAATGTGAATCCCGGACTTCTGTGCATGCGTGATTGGCATTCCCGGAACTCACACATGCGAGCAGGAATCCGGACTACTGGTGAACCAGTCCAGATTAGGATTACAGCATTCTGCATACAGAGATCCCAGAAGTCTATGCAGTTACAACTGCATAGACTGGAAGGAAATCGGACTGCAACATCTACAGGCTGGAACCTGCTGTCACCAGGAAGGACTTTGGCTTGCTTTCCTCTCTCATGGGGCTTTCTTTGGAAACTGTGCAGGCTTGGAAGTAACTAAGATGACAGGAATACTTATTTGGACTGAAAGTAGTTTTAGGTACTTGTTTATATTAACTAAGTGTGTGTGTGTGTGTGTGTGTGTGTGTGTGTGTGTGTGTGTGTGTGTGTGTGTGTGTGTGTGTGTGTGTGTGTGTGTGTGTGTGTGTGTGTGTGTGTGTGTGTGTGTGTTTGGGGAGTATAGGGGGTGTGTAATTTGTGGGAAAAATGCAACACACAGGTGCCTTGAACTACATCGGTCATACTTATTTTTTTAAAGAAAGCAAACGCTAATGCTATGGTGAATGATATAAAAATAGTGCTATATTAATTAAGGATCTATTTGTAAAGTAAATAAGGTATTCCTGGATACTTGTTTAAATTAATAAAAATGGTGATCTGGGTGTAAGACATGACATCATCATTGAGTACTGCTTCGTCAGAACTGAACCAATATCTTTCTTTAAGTTGGTACTTTTTGCAGTAATATTTTAAAGAAATGTCTCTCTGTTCTTTAAATTCCATTCGCTTTCATGATGGAGTACAACAATCAGATTTTCCTCAAAGTTCTATTAAGTGAAACATAGATTACAGGGCACCTTTTGATTGAAACAGTTTACATTTTAATTGTGTTTTTAATTTGACATATAGTTGGAGAGAGGAATGACCCTGCAATGCCAATGGGTGGTTGATTTTCTTAATTTCTCCCAGAAGAATTGATGAGTCTATCAGGCCACTAGAGATTGGAAACCCATTAAAGCTCTGTGGTTAGGTTGTTAATTGGATCTTGATGGATAAGTGGCTCCTGGATAGGCTATGCTAATCCAATCTGCATGACTTTCTGTTTTCCAATAAATTACACAATTCATTTCCCAACCACATATTACATAAATTGTGCACCTTCAGGGCACCTTTATTTCAAATAGGGAGTCTCCTTTTTTTCCTATCGCCAATTTGTGAGATGTCATTTGGACGAAAAAGGAACAGCCAGGCTCTAAATGACAGTCGAAACATAATCAACGTTTATACTTAGAAAAAATACTGAGATAATTTTCTCTGGTAATTTTCTTATTTTAGAGTTTGGACACGCCATATATCATAATCCTTATGTGTAAAAGGGCCGTGTTTAATATTTATCGATCCTTGAGTCTAAGATCAGACGTGTTTATGAATTCATAATTTATTTGAATGAGACTTCATGCTCCTACATTTACTAAGCTGTTTTTACCACTGGCTGCCTTCTGAAAATTTCTGTAAAATAAACAGTAGCATGTCTCACGACGGTATGAAGCAGTTTGCATAAATTATTATAGACGTGTCATGTATAAGATCCTGTGGAAGTATAATGAAAGCAACTTTTGTTATAATACACCTTAATAAGTCATGAAATCTTGAAGTTCAGTTACCTTTATGCTGCTTTGATGTGTGTGTGAGTGTGTGTATGTGTGTGTGTGTGTGTGTGTGTGTGTGTGTGTGTGTGTGTGTGTGTGTGTGTGTGTGTGTGTGTGCGTGCATGTGTTTGTTTGTGTGTGTGAGCATGAAGCCTATTTAAGAAAGAGTGATGTATTTTCCTTCAGAAATAGCACACTATAGGATGACACATGTTCTAATTTAACAAGACTTGAACAGATAAAGTGTACAATCTAGCTATTTAACTATGACAAGACAGATTTCATGCCTTATCTGTATCCAGCAGTAAATCTATTCACCCCCATGTCCTATGCAGTGGTCCAGTCATAGTTCGCTATATATTTGGAATGAAATACTGAGTTAACATATGCCATATGCCCTACTTATTCCCTTTCACGTAAATTATTTTGTATCAAAGCTAAAGTTAAGGTTATCACCAAGTTTCTTCAGAGAGTGATGTGGTTTTATCAGACATTTAATACCTTTTACAACAACAAGTTTGCAGCAGAATAAGATGTTGTAATATACTGTAGTCATGTACGTTTATCTTTATGGCAAAGACTAATACGTACTGCATCATGTCAAAAATGATACACAGTAATGAGCTTCAAATTTCTCAGTTCTCTGCTGTGTGTGTGCCCAAGTACCTAGAAAGAAATCAGGAAATATACCTGGTGGTGGCTAGACTTAAACCCCATACCTTGGGAGTAGGTAGCAAGAGCTAGAATTCCATACCCACCACCACCTGTGAAATTTTTGCCTGATATTTTTGTTCTGCTCCTCATAAAATATGTGGTTTTCTGGATATTCAATCCACTAAATAATGACAGGCATTTGAATTTTAGACTTCATATTCTTCAGAAAGTACATGGTAACACAAAACCATTTATTCTAGCAAGATTCTGTTAATAAGATCAATATTTGAAATGTGTCCCTATTTTTGGGGCTGTATTCCACATAATTGGCTTTGTCCAGGTTTTTTGTGCTAACAGGTTGAGAGCTATGGTGAGAACTGAATTCACTGAATTTGTTTGGGGGCTGTATTCTCCCATTATTTGCTTTGTCTAGGTGTTTTGTGCTAAGAAGTTGAGAGATATGGTTAGAACTAAATTCACTAAATGATAGCCATTTAACTTTCAGTCTATCTGTCTTTCATGAAACAGCTTATTTGGCATAGTAGTATGTTGCTGTGAATGTAGTGCACAGGGTCCTAGGTTCAAGACTTGGCAGTGAAATGGATGGTGGTAACACAGCATTTTATCCTAGCAACTTTGCAAGATTATACAAGCTATGTTTAAAATGTGTCCTTAGTTTTTGGGCTTTTGTCCCACCAATAATTGTTGGCTTTTACTAGATTTCTTGTGCTTCAAAGTTGAGAAATACAGTTGAGTGTTGAGTGCATTTTACAAGGAGCTGAGAGCTTGAAGAGAAGTTTAGTGCTGCTTATGCTGTGTCTGCTTGCATTAATAGCACAACAGGTAGTATACTTGCTTTTGATGCAAAAGGCTGTGGGTTCTACTCGCACAGTATGTAGATGCATTGCTCATACTGTACTGTGTTGTACTTTTAAAGTGGGTGGATTCTGCAGATCTGAGAATGTCCTCTTTGGCAGAGATAGCTAGTAACGATGAACCTGTTATCAGTTTGCCATCCATTCCCTATTGCAATATTACTAGCTTATCATTTTTTAATGTAAAATAGGCAATTTATTCCTCAAGAGCAACAGGCACTTTATTTCTAGATGAAACAATGAAATATAAAGTTGTGTGCTAGCAGCAACCTCTTCATTAGTTGCATATCTCTTTAATGTGGAATTATTTAGATGACGTTTACTTCTGCAGAGATTGTGCATATTTACTGATACTGGTGGATTGTAGAAGTTTGAGTAGACTTTTATGATGGAAATGTTTTGAATTGGGCAGTTTTGTCATTATTGGTGCATGCATTTTGTTTCATTGTTTACTGGAAAAATTTTCAAAACAATAAATTTAAAACACCGTCTAACAACTGGTACTGTATTATACAAGGAATATAATTTAATACAATCAGGAAGTTGTATCAAAGAACACGTATGTTTCCTGTGCAAGGGGCCTATGAATTGAAAACAGCCCAAAGTTAATCTTTATCTGCCACTGGCCAGATATATTTTCTTTGAATGTGGGTTTCAATGCTGTTTCAATTAATGTGAGTTTAAAGGGCAGAGAAGTTTTAACGCCAAGTCTATTTTCATTGTGAAACTGCATTGCTTTGTTTAGCAGATGTCTATTAGTGTTTGTGCTGTAAAATGTAAAATAAAACTTTTAAATGAAATCCAAATCATTGTAGAAGTAAAGCACTATGCACATTACAGTGTTTATGGTAAATAAGGCGAAATAGCCAAGTAATGGGACACTGGAATACCTGCGGGGGGGGGGGTGTGCCCCATTCAACCATGATTTTGTGAGGGGAGAAGGGTGGCAAACTTAGCCCTGGCTGAACTATACCTCACAACTGCCCAGATTTTTGCAGAATGAATAGATTTTTGCTTCTTATTTTGGTTTGTTCCCCATAAGATTTGTGGTTTTCTGGCAAAATCATTTAGGAATGAAGTCACTAAATAATGACAGACATTGAGTTTCAGATTTCATACCCTTCAGAAAAATGCATGCTAAAGCAAGACCTGTTATTCTGTCAACTAAGTGTATACAAGAGCAATGTTTAGTACTGTTTGTATGTTCTTCCAATATATTTGGCCTTGACCAGATTTCCTGCACTGAGGGTGAGAGGTACATGCAAACAAATTGCTTTATAGAATTAGGTATATCCAAACCACTCAAATGTCCCCGATTTTGGCTCAAAATATTGCTCTCCCCCTAATAATCCCTCTACAAAATGACAAATTTGAAAGAAAACGTGGAGGGTTTACAATTAATAAATAATTGTAATGATCAGAGCAATAGATTACTTTTAATTTCAGAAATGCATGTAGATTCTCTTATTTTGTCAGCTGCTCAAATTAACAGTACTAATATTAAAAAGGTGTCCCTTCTTTGACAAGTTCCCAGCTGTATTGTGTGGCTATTTTATATTTTTGCATCACATTTCATAGAATTGTGGTTTTCTGGCAAATTAGTGGCAAGTCATTAAAGACTGAAGTTAGAAAATAATGACAGACATTTGAGTTTCAGATTTCATACCCTTCAGAAAATTCATATTAATGCAAGCCCTACTACTCTATTATCTTTCTAAGTTTATAAGAGCAATATTTAAAAATTGTCCTTATTTTTTGGGCCTTTGTCCCACTTCTATTTATGGCTTTGTCCAGCTTTCTTTCTCTGAGGTTGAGAGGTATGACAGATGTGTCAGGGCCATCACTGTCAGCCAGAGACATTTCAGATTGTGACTTACTTGTTGTACCCAACCCCCCCCCCCCACATAGTGACTCTGGATGTGTCCCAACAAGGCAAAAAGCAGTTATGCAGTGCAAGTGTGCAGAGTATCCCCCCATCTAAAGTAGACACAAGTACTACAGTGGCTTTTCATCTGTCCTCAGTTTTGCAGAATGTTCTGGTTTTCTGTCATATTTTTATACTGTTGATTTATGCTTCTTCTTATTTAGAAAATACATGTTGTTACAGTGCCTGTTTCTCTGTGTTTAAGTAGCAATGCTTTAATGACCATCAGGTAAGCTTGTCTGAGACTGCAAGATGCAAGTAAGCTTTAATAAGCATACTGTTAAAGAAGTTGTCATGCAGAGAATATTTACATAACTAGATAGTGTATAAGCCTTAGGTATTGAAATGCATATGACAGTATTTGTAATAAAGGACAGGATTACAGTATTTTCAGAAGCTCATTACATTTGTTGGAGACTTGCAGTCATCTTTGCAGGCTTTACCCATAAACTAAACAGAATGCCACTCTATCATGTGTGGTCCACAACCTATGCAGTAATCCTTTAAGCAATTTATCTTGAGCTTGTTTCTTATTTGCTGCTCATTTTTTACTTTGATCATGTTTTCCCCATGAAACAAGTAGATAGTTGTTGTCAGGTAGCAGGTCTTTTTTGGATAAGAAACATTTTTACAAGTGGGGCTATCACAGAGATTGCTACTTATTACTTGGTACTTTTATAAAGCTGAATATAAATTATAGTTAGAACTGCAGTGCAAGGAGAAGGGGTTTGAACTGAGTGCTGCTTGTTTTTTTATACTTGATTTTGACTGGCATTCTAGTAATGTATTTAAAAAGTAATTTATTTTTTCTTACCTCACAACCTTTTTGTTTCCATCTAGATATTAAGTAAGCTGTCATGTAGCCAATACACTGAAATATTTTTTTTTCTTCTACACTTCATTTTGACTTGATTGGACTCTCATAATGATGGTTTGGCACCCTGGGCAGTGTATTTAAAGTCCCAGTTTTTGCAGTTTTTAGCATAGTTCCACCCCTATGTTTCTAGTCGGCCACACCCCTTCCTGTTGGCCCCCACCCATTCAGCTGTCTCCTGCAGCCTCCCTTTGATTTGAAGCCACCACTAATCCTGGAAGTAGTGAATATAGTAACAGAGATAAAAAAAACTGAAATTGAGATCTTTAGAAAAGGTTAGAAGCTAACTACATAGAAAAAAATGGGAATTGTAGGAGCAATACATACAAGGTAGGGATGTGGTCTAAAAGGTGGCAGGAGTTAAATGAGATGAGTGAGAAAGATTGGGTAGATTGTAAGTGATACATAATGTTTGCAACTGGGAGTACATCAGTATGGTATGTAAAATGCTTGTGACTAGGATTGTATTAATATAAATGTATGATTGCCTATGTAGTAAGTGAAGGTGTAATAAAGATGCTTCTTGTTTAAAAAAAATCAGGAATTGAATAATTTATGTAATATTGCTTAGGTTATATGATGTATAGCAATATATGTGAAGTATAACATTTGTTATGATAATATAGTTTAATAACTTTTATATGAATGTAAATTTCCTAGTGTCACATGTGATAATTCAGTAAAGGTGGTTGGAAAAAAGATAGAACACAGATCACAGACTGCATGCTTTGGCAGGGATAGCCACTCAATGGTATAAAATATGGCTCTAAGTGATTTGGTCACGTTGACTCATGTTGCCAAAATGGGCATGGGTAGTTACCAGTGATAAGTGCCTACGCCACGGACCCTTGCAAATGTTGGGAGGGGTGTGCATATACCTGCCATAAAGCCCAGCAGCCCAGGGACAATAAGCCACTGGCTGTCTGATGTCTAGTTGCCCAGCCTTGGATAGCTCTGTTGAGTGACAGCTGGATGTAAAACCAATAAACCCACCAAACATGAACTAAGAATTGCTACACTCAGTGCAAGTTCACTAACAGGATGGAGCTTGGAAGTGGATGACATGATGGTGTGGAGGAGGCTGGACATTATGTATACAAGAGACAAGATGGAAGGGCAGTGCAGCAAAGATACTTGGTTTGGGATCCAGAGTCAGAAGGATGACAACTAGAAATTATGTCAGAACTGTGGTGAGAAACAGACTTCAGAAGGCTGTGATGGATGTCTTCAGAATAAGTGACAAAATTATAGCAATCAGACTCTAGTGTAATGACAGGGCAGTATTCATAATCTCAGCCTATGCCCCACAGCAGGGTTGTGATTTGTGGGCAAAATTGTGCATTCATCAGGGCAACATGAATTGATAATGAGTGACTTGAATGCACATATCAGGACAGAGAGAAAAGGATATGAGGGCTGCCTTGGTCCACATGGGTGGGACAACAGAAATAAAAAAGAAGAGGCCATTCTAGACTTCTGTCTGGAAAATGACTTGATAGTAGCCAACACATGGTTCAGAAAGAGACCATCACAAGATCACATATAAGCATGGCCAACATGCAACTTAGGTAGACTTCCTCCTACTAAGGAAAGCTGCCCCAGACACAGCCTACAATGAGAGAAGAAGAGGAGCCCACCCTAGAAGAAATAAGAATTCCAGTAACAAAAATGAAGTCATGGAAAGCAGCAGGTTTAGATGAGGTCACAGCAGACATGACAAGTTGCTAAGTGGTACCCATAGCAGTGTGGAGAGAAAGATGTACCGCAGATGACAGGAGAATAAGCATACTCATGCCAGTGAACAAGAATAAAGGGGATGTCTACAACTGTGGGCAATATAGAGGTATCAAACTCTTGTCACTTTGCATGAAAGTTCTGGAGAGGGTGATTGATAAATGGATACAAACAGTAGTAGAAATTAAGAGGGAAGATGAGCAGTTTAGATTTAGATCAGGATGCAGCACAACTGACCTGTTGTTTGCAGTGAGACTGATAGCTGAGAAGAAGCTAGAGGGGGAAAGTTTCCAACTGGCCATTCCTAGACATGGAGAAAGCACATGACAAGGTCCCAAGAAAGCTGATATGGGCAGTACTGTAGTGGTGCAAAGTCCCAGAAACATTGGTAGAATTTGTGCAGGCTATGTACAAGGGCCCAATGACTCACGTTTGAGCAGTGCTTGGTCTCACAGAGGGGTTACCAGTGGGACTGGGTGTATATCAGGGATCATATCTGAGCCCACTGCTGTTCATACTGGTGATGGACCACATTGGCAAACAGTTCGGAGAGGACAGAACAGTAGAGTTTCTGTATGTAAATGATGTGGCATTACAGGCAGACTCTGCGCAAGAACTTCAGCAAAGGGTGGGGGAATGGAATGCAAAACTGAAGGCACATGGGACTAAACTAAGTACAGATAAAACAGTGGTAATGGCAACAAAATGGGGAAATCAGAAGAAGTTGAGAACTGAGATATAAGGGAAGACAGTGAACAGGTTTGGGAGGGGTGGTTGAGGAGAAGGGAAGTCTGGATGAAGTCAAAGCTAGAATCAGAGAGGCTGCAGCCAACTGGCATAGAGTGTCAGAAGTAGTGTATGACACATGAGTGCCAAAGAAACATAAGGTGTACAAAACAGTGCTGCAACCAGTACTACTGTATGGTACAGAAACTTGGGCAGTAAAGGCAGAGCAGATAAGAAAGTTAGAGGTGATGGAAATGAACTGCTGAGATGGATGGTAAGATACACACTGTGGGACAGATGAAGAAATGAGAACATAAGAGCAGTGGTTTGAGAACATGTGCAGAAAAGCAGAAGATAAGAGGAAATGAGGGTATCTAGCAAAGCGGTGGTTGGATTGTATGAGAGAAGATCTGCGAAAGTCAGGCATGAGTGTCAAAGGAAGCAGGAGTGTAGCATTGAATTGAGAGAGATGGCAACAATTAACATGACACTCCAACTCCATGTAGAAAAATGGGATAAAAGGGATTGATGATGATGGTGATGATGATGATGGTGGGTTGTGATGGTGGTTGTTCCCACCTGCATGAACATCATCCATATTATATGTGTACCTAGGTTTAATTGATTTGAGTGGCCTAGTAACCTGTCATATCCTTGTACCTGAGAGGCAGTTTACCATCAACAGTTCCTTGTTCAGCCTAGTGGGTTGTGTGCTTGTATTCCTCACAAAGGGTTAACCTGTTATTAGGACATTTCCATAAGTGGTGGGTGGTCCAAGAAGCCTTAACTCTTCATATGCACCCTTCTTGGATGGTGTATTAGATGGACATTATATGCAGCTGGGGAACTTTGTTTGTACTGTTGAGGCAGCTGTGTCACATGCTTATGTATTTTGCTTGCTGTAGGTACCTAACAAAAAATACTGGTAACATAACCGAGATAAGCAATAAATATGGAGTGCCTTCAGAGGGTTTCTAAATTTGCCCTAACTAATGGACAAGTAGAAGTAAAATAAGATTAAAATTGGCTAACTATTCCTTTAGCATGAAGGAATTCATATGTTGCCTAAACACATAGTAGAGGGATTACCAGCAGAAAGAATCTTCTGCTTTTTCAGGGCTCAGCCTGTCAAAATACCTATCAGTGGTATAAACAGTAGATGGCAATTAAAGTAGGCCTTATCATATAATGTATACAATACATAGGTTCATAGGTTCATAGGTAGGTAATAGGCTATTAGCCCTAGGGCCTATATAAGCCAAGCCAAAAAGGTACCCTGGCTTTCGCCACCCAAGAAAATTATTTTCCTGTGCCCCTGTCGAGCAAAGCCACAGACGTGATCCCTGGGGTGAATTTCCTATTTCCCATCCAATCATCAAAATTTTTCTTGAAGAGTGCTAATGAGGAGCTCTGTTTGACATAGAGAGGTAGTCTGTTCCAGAGTATGGGAAGTCTCTGGGGCAGGAATCTATCCCTCCAGCATGTTCTGTTTGTTGTGGTGACAAGGTTTAGGTCCCTAGAGTATGTAGCTCAGAAGGATTGGGATTTCTTTAAGTGGAGCATGTCCAACAGCTCTGGGTTTGAAATAGCTTTGTATGTTAGGCAGAGATCGCCTCTGAGTAGGCGATATGCGATGGAGTAAAGCTGGAGTTTTTTTAGACGGTCTGTGTAGGGCATCTGTTTGAGGTCAGTAATCCTCTTTGTGAGGTATTTCTGTGGCCTTTCCAGTTGTTGTAGATGTCTTGTGAGGTACATACTAAAAGGTGTGTTCTACTCTATAATGGGTCTAATGAGTGATGAGTAGAGGGGAACAATGACCTCTTTTTTTCTGGATGAGAAACCTTTTGTGATGAGGTGAGCCATGTAGAAGGATTTTCTGACCACTGTGGCGATGTGATTATCAAAGGAGAGACTACGGTCCACCTGTATTCCAAGGTCTCTTATCACACTTTTGGCATTAAGTAGACTACCACTTATGTGGTAGTTCATGGGTACAGAGTTTTTACCAAAGGGGATGACACTACACATTTTGGCATTAAGCTTCAGGTCATGGCTTTGACATCAGGCATCTGTCTCAGTGAGGCCCTTTTGTAGTTTGTCCACATCATTAGGAGTTTCGATTATGGCTCCTAGTTTGCAGTCATCTGCAAACTTTGTTAGCCAAAGACCTTCTGTGTTAGCCTATACTTCAGAGAAGTAGATACCAAACAGGAGAGGACCCAGGACTGAACCCTGTGGTACACCACTTGTCACTGGTCTGAAGTCGGATTTGGAGTCTGCTACTTTCACAGTGTGGGTTCTGTCCATGAGCCAGTTGGCAACCCATCTTGTGACATAGGGATTTATACCTAGTTTAATGAGCTTATCTATAATTCCAGAGTGGGGGATGGTGTCGAAAGCCTTGGTGAGATCTAGATAAGCTGTGTGAACCACCTTACCCTCATCTATGGCTTTGGTGACTGCTTCAAAGAAGTCAATCAGGTTTAGGAGGCATGATCTGCCTTTTCCAAACCTGAACTGGGTAGGGTTCAGAGTTTAGAGAATACCAATGTCTTTGTTTATGAGTTCCATGATAATACATTCCATGGCCTTACAGACCAGGCTCATCAGGCTAATTGGGTGGTAGTTCCCGGGGGTCCATCGTGACTCCCCCTTTGTGGAGTGGGATAACCGTCACAGTACGCCATTCAGTGGGCACAAAGCCTGAGGTGAGGCTATGATTGAACATGGCACTTAGGTAGAGTGCCAGTTTATTCTGTAGTTTATGTAGAGCACAGCCTGGGATATTGTCAGGTCCCATGGATGCTGTGTTCTTGGTTTTGGAGAGTGTGTTTTTTACCTGTGCAGCCATGATTACAGGAACTTTGCATTCTTCCGGTATAGAGATGGGCCCTCTAGGGGGTGAGAGGGGGGTAAAGTTAGCACTGAACCTATCTGCCAGGATGTTGGCAATATCAGTTGGTTCTGTATATTTAGTGCCATTGTGCTGTAACTCAGAGCAGATTGGAGTGTTGCCATTGAGATTTTTGACATAGCTATAGAATGCTTTGTGGCTGTCTTTAGAGTCAGTGGCAATTTTGTTTTCGTAACTAGCTTTGGAGGATTTTATGAGGGATCTCAGCTTCTTACTGAGGTTGACCAGGGAGTTCCTCCAGTCATGGGATTTTACTCTTTTTTGCAACAGTTTCTTTCTTCTGTTGTAGAGTTTGTTTATGGCAGAGGACCAGCAGATTGGCTTCCTTTTTTTAGAGGATAGCATCTTGGTTCTGTTAGGGATAGCATGATCCATGCGCTCGTGTAAGTGCTTATAAAGTGCATTTGTGTAGGATTCAGCAGTTGTACCTCTATTGTCCATCTGCACGGGTGTCATGAAGTTTGCTATTTATGTCTTAAGAAGTGTGAAGTTGGCTTTGGAGAACTTTTTACGGTGGTTTCCCTAATTGGGGGTGGGGGAGGGATGTGGATGCCTAGGGTGATTAGCTTGTGGTCGGACCTGACCAACGAGGAATTGACTTTTGGTGTGGAACACTGGTTGCCCATGTTGGTAATGACCAGGTCTAGGATATTGCTCACCCTGGTGGGGGTGTGAATAAGTTGATCCAAGGTGTTGGAACTTATGAATTCCAGAAAACGTTGAGCAAAAGAGTTGGTATATGAGTAGTTTTCCCAGTTAATGGTGGGGTAGATGAAATCACCCATTATTAGTGTGTTTGGTTGTACCCTAATACTTTCCAGTGTATCAAGAAATGAGGAGTGGGAATCCTGATGCATGGTGGGGGATCTGTAGCAAGCTACAATTTCAAGTGCGGTCTTGCCCAGAGTTAGTTGCACTTGGATAATCTCGGATGCATTATGCTGTGCAACTAGCCTGGAGGTGTGGTTATCCTTAATGAATATGGACATGCCTCCACCTTTAGTGCTTCATTCCGGGTTAGGTGGCCGAAAGGTGTGTTATGAATTATAGCCTGGTAATGCAGGGGTGCTCTCTGGAGCCTTGAACCAGGTCTCTGTCACTGCACAGATGTCGATGTTCTCCATTTTAAGGAGTGCCTCGAGTTAATGCATTTTATGGTTTAGACTTCTAGCATTGAGTAGCATTACACTCAGATTTTGCTTGCTTGTACCTGTTACAGTGGTGAATTTGTCATTTGAACCTTGCCTAAAAAAGGCACTATAGGGTTGGCAAAAGCCTTAGCCAGTATCCGGAATCCCAAGGGTGACAGGTGCAGGCCATCTCTGGCAAAGCATTGTGGTCTCTCGATCATGTTGTTCCCAGGCAGACAAATACTGGATCCCCTTAGAATGACACCAGAAGCTTAGCCAATTGTTGAAGTCAATCATTTTGTCCTTGTACTGTGGTATCATTCTGGGTGATGACAGGATGCTACTCAGGGCTAGGGTCATACCTGCCTGGGCTACAAGATCGGAGAGCTCCTCCATGTCTCTTTTCATGTAGTCCAGGGAGGTATGTCTCAGGTCATTCACACCAACATGGACAATGACAGTGTCATATTTGTACTTGTTGTGGAGTGACCTGAGTGTGTGCATTATGTGGTAGATCCTGGCACCTGGCAGGCAGCTGACAGTAACTTTCTCCTTGTGTAGCCTGGTGAGTGGAACATCAGTGTGCCTGACTATAGAGTCACCTATGATTAGAGTGTTGGGTACATTGTTATGCCTTATGGGCTGTGATTGAGTGGCACACTGAGTTTGTGGGCTATGTGTCATTTGGGTTGTGGTGGGGGGGGTGGAGTTTGCTTGCGTGTCTGCTTTGGAGGTCCCTGATGCTTGGGCAGGTTTTTATTGAGAGCCTCCGTGAATGTAGGTATGTGTTTTGTGTTTCTATGTGTGTATTTTGGTGGTGTAGGTTTTGAGGGACTATGTGATGAGTGTGTTGTGGTGCAAGTGTTTACCTTCTCCTCTTGACTGTCTAGTCCAGTCTTGGAAGAGAGCGTTGCTTCCAGTTTGGCTACATAAGTGCATCTCTCACAGGTTGTAGTGTTGGGTGGTAGGAGGAGAGGGATGTCTGTGTACATGAGGCAATTGCTGCATTGCCCCAAGATGCCCAGATTCATCAAGTAGACAGGAGAAATCACCAGGAGTTGACCCTTAGACATGCCTGGATAGGTACTTATTTATTAAGTACTAAAAACTGCTTTCCTCTAGACAAGTGAGGAAAGTTGAGTGCTGTAGTAATTTGCAGCTTATTTAGTGCTTACAACGAGTTCTGGACAAGTGCTGAGTTCAAAGAAACAGACTAAGTGCTGAAACTAGAAAACTGGCAAGTTCTAAGAAACAAAATTAAGCTAGAAGGCTTCCCTCCAACACAGAAAGGATTGGGGACTCAGAAGCCTATAAACAGTCTAGACCACTTACAGGAAAGGCAGAAAACAAGCTTTAAATGTTTTTTTTTCTTTCCCAGATGCTCTGTTTGTACACAGTAAGAGTGTCTGAAATCAGAATATGATCTCACTGCACTCAGTTGAGAGAGAACAAAGGAGATGGGCCCAGAAGGGGTATCCAAACACAAATTTACAAGAGGGGCGGGCAGTTTCAAAGTCACCAGGATTAACACCAAGACAAAACCAGGGAGGATGGGTGGGGAACTAACTGAAAAAGCAGAGTCAAAACTTCCAGTTCAGTTAATATTCAATGCAACACAAATAAATCAATTAAAATGCTGTATTATTTGAAAAAAGTGCAGAAAAAAGGTACTTAAATTCTCTTATACGTCCAGTTGAATACATCTATATCTTAGCCGGCCAAAGCTCAGGTTTTAAGCAGAAAATATTCCAAAATGTACCACTTAAATAGGCAGTAACAGAATATTAATGAGACTACCCCCAACTGCAATAACTGTCGATGCAGGAATTCTAACAGGCAATAAAATCTAGCAAGCACTACCTGAAAAAACAGTCAAAACTTCCAGTTCAGTTAATATTCAATGCAACACAAATAAATCAATTAAAATGCTGTATTATTTGAAAAAAGTGCAGATAAAAGGTACTTAAATTCTCTTGTACGTCCAGTTGAATACAGATAGATTTTAGCCAGCCAAAGCTCAGGTTTTAAGCAGAAAATATTCCAAAATGTACCACTTAAATAGGCAGTAACAGAATATCAATGAATGAGACTACCCCAACTGCAATTACTGTCTATGTTTCCATTAGCAGTAAATGCGCGCATGCACACCCGCACACACACGCACACACATCCGCACACGCGCGTACGCACACACACACGCACACACACACACACACACACACACACACACACACACACACACACACACACACGCACGCACACACATGCTTGTGCGCGCACGCACACACACACACACGTACACACACACATGTGTGCGTGTCTGTGTGTGTGTGTGCATCACAATGAAAGAATGAATTAATTAGGCACAAACAAAAGCATATAGTAGACTTAATCCTGGTTCAATAAGCTTTACTGTAGAGTAATGAAACCTCACTCTCAGCAAGGGACTGGAAATAAAAGGAGGACACAGTGGAAGCTGATAGCATCCCTGTTGTGTAACCAAACCGCCCCCAAAGGTAGTGAAACCCGAGCTCTGAGTTGTAAAGCTGACTAAAATTAAGCAAATGGATCACATGACTTAAGCATTTACCAAAACAATTAAACAGTGGAAAATCATTGACACTCTCTCTTTAATAATAAATAATAAAAGAGTATGAAAATGCTGAATATATATGCACAGTAAACCACAGAGTTCAGTTCACAGGAAGTATTGAAAAGAACATTGATGGGCAGACTCAGACAAATAAAGAAAAACAATATCTAAGCTAAACTTCACTATAATCCTGACTGAATCTAGGAGAATTACTTTCCCCTAATAACTTACTTGATAGAGTAACGCACAATGAAATATGTGAGCAGTCTTTCTAGCCAGGTTCTCTAAAACCGAATACTCCATCCTCAGAGATTACTCCCTGTAAAATATAATATCCTAGATGGCTTGCAGAATGACCTCATCTGGTTACCTGTAGATTCTCACAGAGACTCCCTTTGAAGCTGAGATAGGAATTTAGCATAGACTGCTACAATACACATCTTAAATGTTTGTGACAGTGCCTGAGACTTCCCCTCATTTTGCTTAGCTACTGAACAAAGGCTTCTTCCAGATCCACCGTCTCAGGTCCTATTCAGCACTGTGGGGTACTGTTTTGATGGTTTAACAACTCATTTACATTTCCCTTATTTTTCTTAAAGTAAGCTAGCTAGTTAACCTTTGCTATCCCAGTGTCATCTAGTAAAACACATATATTTAATTCAGTTATAATAATACAAGTACGTTTATTTTCATTGCAGCAGGGTGCATTGTTAATACATTTTAATACAAGCAAACATCACAAATACATTTGGAGGACAAGAATCTGTACAAATCAGTTTGATAAACAAGTGACATATAATTATTTACAAAATTCCAGCTAGCTGTGTTGGCACAGGTCATGCATTGAGTGCCCTACTTCTGGCATGGCTGGCAGTACCACATATTGTCACACTGGATATTGGTGAAAATGCAAGGGTAGTTTACAGTAAAAATGTCAACTCAAGAGGTCTATGTCTATACAAGACACTGCCAAACACTTGTGGGGAAACTAATAAGTAGACCCTGATGATTTATGGATGATGTAGTGAGATATTCTGAATTTAGTTTAGACAGAAGCTAATCAAGCAGGACTTACTGATAAGGAAGAATTAGCTTTGTCAAGAATGTTGAAAAGAGGGGATTCACCTGATTGCTACTGCCTGGCTACTGCTAGTGCTGGTCTCACCACAGCTTCACTCTACTGGTATTACAGTGCTTTTTTTGCTTCTTCTCTCACCAGATGCAAACCAGTAGCTCCAATGCCAAGATGAGAAACACAACACAGGCCTTTTGCTGATCAACAGTCTTGTCCCAGATGATGCAGGGGTCTGTAGACTTGTAGCATTTTCCTGGTAGATGCCTTGAATAGTAACCAGACCAGTTATGAAGATCCAACACAGATACTCACTGCCCAATCAGAAACAGTCAGAAATCAATGCACTCTTTTCCTTCTCTCACCAGGAGCAAAATATAAGCACTGATTCCAAGCTGGCACCTATGAAGCAGTTATCAGGCTTTCTGATGATCAGCAATCTCCAGGAAATAATATCAATATTCTCCTTTTCTTGCCAGGAGCAAAACAGAAGCATTAATTGCAAGATGACTACTGAGAGGTAGAATATAGGCTGTCCATTAATTGGTGGTCTTGGACTAGATGTTGCAGACTTTAAAGGTAAGATGAAAAAAGGGTTAATAACCTAAGAGTTGCAGTGTGCACTAAGCAGTTAGATATGAAAAAGGGGATAACTTAAGCTTAGCAATCTAAGTGGAGAGCTACTAATTTTAAAAGAGCTAGAGAGATTGGAAAGGGGTGGACACTTTGTATTCTGGCTCTATGGAATACAGTGGTATGGTCAATAAATTTAAATAGCTGAAGGGCAGTGATTTCACAAAATGATAATTTTGTGCTTATTTACAATAGCCAATGAAAGAGGAGTGGAAAGGAAATATGTAGTCAAATTAACATAAGGGGCAGGCATCTAGAAAGACAGTTTAAAAACACAACAGCAGGAGGACAGGAGAGTGGGAGAAAATTTAATTTAAGTGTGACTCACAAGATACACAGTGTTGGTCTCCTTCCTAGTTTCCTAGCTACTACTCCATCTCATACCTCAGGAATTAAGATATAATAATGTCATATCCTGGGTATTATTGGCTAGGCTTGTAAAGGTTCTTGTGCTATTAGCCCAGTTTTCACCTATGAACATATGAAACTATAAATATGTAATTAAAAGCAGAATACACAGTGTAAGGAAAACATACCAGAATACACAAAATAGAAGAAGGCAGTGAAGCAATACAAAATACAAAAAAAGCAGAGTCTGGGTGAGCTTTTCCTGTGTGTGTATTTATTAGAGAATTTAGTCTTATTTAATTTGTGTTAAATTTTCACATGAAGGATTAATTATTTAATTATTAGTCACATCTTATGAATACTTCTGCTGAAAATAATGCTTTGAATGTAAGTGGTTTATGGTTACTTATAAAGTTGCTCTAGGGTCTGCCGACATTTTCTTCATTTAATTATTGTGCCACTTTCTTCAAAAAATTATTCTTAATAATCTAATTAAGTTAGTCAGCAGCATGAGGGATTTTCTAATAACATTTATTTATTTTACAGTTTGCTAACCAAATAAGTGAGTTGATGTAACGATTTCTAGTCACAAACCTGGTACAGACATACAGTAGTAATAACACTTGTGGAGCTGCAGCGGGAGGTTTGACATAGTATGTACAATATAATACATCTGAGGTTCACCTGAGACAAATCTTGATGTGGAAACTAATGTTAGTTACAACTGCTTAAAGCTGAAAGTAAAAGCTGATGTCATGTAATTATAATGTCATGTACCTGCCCAAGTCACTGGGAAGCTTATAATCAAGATTACTTTAAACTGCTTTATTTTAATGAAGTTTAATGCATTAAGCACTTTATTAGTTACAAAATAAGTAAATTCCTAAGGTGGTATGTATATGTAGCGTGCAGTGGGGGCAGTGCTGGTACGCAGTAAATCTGTCTAAAAAGCCTGAACCAATTCACAGAGATTAGTATTTGTGGAAACATAGTGCTCCATACACAGGTAGATACACAAACCCCACACCCCATTCCTAAGCAATTCAAAGAGCTAATGCTTTTAGAGTACCAGCAGGTCTACTACTCCAGCTGAGGTAAACTATGGGGCAACAAACATGTACCTGCTAAAGGTGTGATTTTCCAGAGCACAGCAACCACCCTTCACTGCTAGTATGTTGCTCAGCATAGAATAGCTACTGCAACTTAAATCAATGTGTATTAAACTGTTGGCAGGAACAATTGATATAGTCCCATGTCTCATAAGCCCCTGTGTCTCAACTCAAAGGTGTTCGATCAATCAGTGGCTACATCTCCTACAATCTCACTGAAGATTAGACAAATCTGTGTATGCATCTACAGAGCAACAGCCTGAATTTACTAGATTTAGTGGATTATCTTGGCAACTGACATAAACATCCATAAATTAAAGTATCTATTTCTTATAAATCTTTGACCAAAATCTGTTTCTTCTTGTCTACTACTGTACCTTCAGTTCTTTCAACACTTCCGATGCTCTGCTTACTAATCTATCAATGAGTGGATGGCTACCCTGGTTTTTGTCATTAACCACAGTACAGTGGGTGGTATCACCCCCCCCCCCATCAACTCATTTAGACCTGTAATTATTGGGGTCTATATTGAATAATTGAAAAGTGAATTCACCGAACGGTGTTTACATCGAAAATACCGTTCAGCGAACTGTTAATAGTGAGATCACAGTACAGTGAAGATCGGAAAATTTTCCCTTTCCTTACTGTAGCGTGATCTCTGAGTTGGTATATATAATTAGCGGGGGATGTAGGAGAGCGATTTCCCTGAACGGTATTTTCAATGTAAATAGCGTTCGGTGAATTCACTTTTCGATTATTTAATATAGACCCAAGTATTGTGATATTCAACATCCCTTCAAATTCCAAGTTCAAGAAAAATATCTAAAATTCATTTTTGTCTACTTTGATTCAAAGTGATTTAGACATCACCACAACATAGCTACTTCCAGTATATTAGCCTAGTCATTCTACCTTTTCAGAGCCTCAAACCTCTGTCTCCCATAACATGAACACTACTGTAACCAATAGGCAAGCAGCCTTCTGTTCCATAGATTTACATTGTTATAATTCAGAACTGTTATGTAGTTCCCATGCCTTGCTGCAACACACTGGGATCTCCCCTCTCCTACTATAATATAAGTATTAGATCAGTCAGGTGTTTCTTTTTAGCTTCATAAGGTTTCATGTGCAATAAATATGAAAGTTTAGTTTGAATCATGAATAAATATGGGTCCAATGCTCCTAATTCATCTATTTATTTCTAACTGGCAGCTTCTCTAAGGACATTCTATATTTTTCACTGTCCCACGTAAAGTTTGTCATCATATTTATAATTAACTTTGTATCATCCGGGAAGGACTGGAACATATAAACAGCAGTAAAAAAACAACACCCTCAGTACCTGTATTCTTTGGTCTAGTTCCAGTCCTATAACCTTCCATCTCCTGAAGCTTCATTAACTCTTTGTAAGTCTTACTTATGAAGTCCTGTATTGTACTGAATTTCCCCATCCAGTCCCAGATATTTAACACAGGACACTTCCCAAAGAAACCCATATTTTCCAGGCCAGCTTCATAATAATATATACTTTATTGACACTGTTTGGTCTTGGTTTTGTTACTCTTATAAACTGAGACTGTACCAAACATCTTTAGGTTCAAGCAAAAAAATAGCATTGTCCTCCCTCTGGTCACAAATAAGGAAGCTTATACCTTACTAACCCCTATTTTGTGATACTTTATTAAGGATTTTCATGTCATCACAGCCAATTGCTGTGGCACAAGGGATAGCGTTGTCACCTCACAGGAAGGGGTTTCCCAGTTTGACTCTCAGCTCGGTGGTCTTTTGTGTGGAGTCTGCATGTCCTCTTTGTGTTTGCATGGATTCCCTTTGGGTGCTCTAGTTTCCTCCCAAATTCCAAAGACATGAAGTAGGTGGATTGGATACTCTAAACTGGCCATGACTATGTGTGTATGTGCAACTATGTGGTGTGGAAGAACTATGTCAGAGGGGCCAGCCACCTGGCAGTATAAACGTTGGTGCTAGATGATTGTCACTGTTGAAGTGACTCTCTGACCCCATAAACAGAATTGGGAAAAAAGGGTTGTGGATGAATGGATGGATTGGAGCAAACAAAACTGGTGACAGGAGACATAATATTTTTAAGCAAGAAATTCCTAAGTTTTTATCCAAGTCAGTGAGTCTGACTGGACCGCAATGATTAGTTCTAAAAATTCCTTTGAAAATCCAAAAGCCTTGAAAACTTTATTCAGCTACCTTTCTACCTAATGTGCACCAGACCACCTCTGCTTCATCTACCTACTCCCTTCATAGAGCATATTTGAGTCTTGCATGTGCATATTTACCTCGTGTGTCCCCCCATCTTCATTTCAGAGACCTGCCTAATACTTCACTGAGAAGGTCGTGCACCAGACCACCTCAGCTTCATCTACCTACCCCCTTCAGAGAGTATATTTGAGTCTCGTATGTGCATATTTACTGCATGTGCCCCCCCCCATCTTCATTTTGGAGACCTGACTAGTACCTCACTGAAAAGTATGTGCACCAGACCATCTCTGCTTCATCTACCTACTCCCTTCAGTGAGTATATTTGAGTCTCACACGTGCATCTTTACTGCGTGTGCCCCCCCCCCATCTTCATTTCGGAGACCTGACTAGTACCTCACTGAAAAGGATGTGCACCAGACCACCTCTGCTTCATCTACCTACTCCCTTCAGAGAGCATATTTGAGTGTATGTTCCTTTTGTTCTACCTTGGGTTTTGCTTATTAAATATCATTGTTTCCCACAGTGTGCACACCAGCAGCTCTAAGGCAGCCTCGTATTCCCGGCTAATCCACCCCATAACCTATTTCTCCTTAGTCAACCTGAACTCTACTCAAGATAGTTACTCATAGTTATGCCACTAGATGGCAGCACACCCTCACTCTTAAAGTTCTGCCACTTTATTTCCATTCTATTGTCTTGCTGCGCTCAGTCTACAGTAGTTTTCTCTGTGACTGTCCCTCCTACCAGTAGTTCCCCTGATTTGTCCTTACTTCAGTCTTGTAACACAGCCCGTACTCATTTCTTGGAAGTTCACTCACCTTGTGCTTGCTTGCAGCTTTGTTTATTTACTGATAGTTTTTGTTGGCTTGCATTTCTCTCCCAGCCATTTCTCCTAATCAGTTCTGCCCACTCCGTTCGCCCTTTGAGCTCACTCTGCTTCCATACCCTACCCCAAATTCCACCTGCCCCCACTACTCCTACACTTGTAGCCATACAACCACTCCCTCTTCAAACATAACCTATCATATTGAACCACACCCACCTCCTAACTAACTAATCCCCTCCCACAGTCATATCACCCCACCTATCCCCGCTGCCAATCTCAGCATCTGTTACACCATTTAAACTATTCAACAAACCCCACTGAGGTTTCTGTTATCCACACTTCTCCCATCATAGCTTCACTCCATACTGCACCTCAACAACTATGTATCCTATATCTACAAAACCAATACTCACAATACTTCTTATCTTCTCCCTCTCCCTACTATATCACCTTATCTGCATAAGCTTCCATAACACCTCTCGGTACCCTTCCTTCCACATAACCTCTACATATCACAAAAGAGAATCACCCTCCTCTGGCTCCATCTGCCCATATCTCTTCTATGCCTATGACTATCTCCACTCTAATAGAAAGCTTCTAGTCACACCTAATGTACTTCCTATCCATTACAATACACATCCCTTTCTTTCCCATGCCAGCAATCTCAGCTCTAGGAACTCTTAACAAAACAGCTATCCTTTCTTCCTGAAATAATCTCCATGCTCCTGTCTGGAGACATCCACCCAAACCCTGGCCCCCCTGCCAACTACAATACCAATACAAACACAACCCCTCCACCCTCTCACCACAAATCTCTCTTTCTTACCACCATCAGTGCCCAAAGCCTTTGCAATAAATTACCCAACTTCCATGCCTGGTTCACCCAAAACAAGCCTTACATTGTACCTGTCTACAAAACGTGGCTCAAGCCACACATTAAAGACTCTGAAATCACCCCCCAACTATCGAATCATAAGACACGACAGATTACAAAAGGAAGGAGGAGGAGTAGCCCTACTTTTTTCTTCCTCCCTAACATTGACACCCTATACCAACCGTATACCTCAGTTCTCTACAGCCAAATTAACCCTGGCCTGCCTAAAAATCAACAACCGCAAAAACATAGTTATAGCTGCCCTATATAGTCCATCAGGTAACAACATCCCTATACTTGAAGATATCCTTTCCTGGTTCTCATCTAAGTAATGAATCGATCATCCTTGGGAATGTTAACATCAACTGGACCTCCATTCACTCAAATAACACCTCCCAAACTATAAATCCTTACAATTTCTCCCAATTAATAGACTCATCTACTAGGCTCAACAAACATAGCTCCTCTGGCAGCATCCTTGACTGGATATTAGTATCCTATCCCAATAACATTTGCGATAGTGGCACCTTACCCAGTTCCCTTAGTGATCACCTTCCCATCTTCATACATCGCTCACCTTCCACCCTTCACCTACAACACAATTATGTTTTAACCCATAACCTCACTAATTTCAAGCCTGAATCCTTCTTAGACTGCTTAAAACATATAGACTGGAACCCTCTAAAAACTTTTCCACTAGACCACGATATGACTTACTTTAATACTTCATTCATTAATATACTTAATAACTTAGCACCTCCAAGAACTAAAAGAGTTAAATCCAAGACTGCCCCCTGGCTTTCTAAGGAAACAATAACCCTCATGCATACCCGCGATAAATCTTGGAAACTCTACGTAAAATACAAAACTCCTACCGCCCTTGCAGAATCCAAGCAACTCCACAATACAGTAAAAAAACTAATCACCTCTGATCACAAATCCTACTACTCTAAGCTTCACAACAACCAGAAAACCAACCCCAAGAAATTCTGGAGCAGTATCTCAGCTCTCCTTAGTCTCGGCAAAAAAGTCAATCCTTGCCCTGACCCCAGCTCCTCTGGTCACATCATAGCTTCCAAATTTAATTCCTTCTTCGTAGACTCTATAGCCAAGCTGATCACATCCTTCCATAACAACTCTCTGCCTCCACTCACTTCTCTCATGCATAATTCTTCTCCCTCTACCTCCAGTACAAACCTCCTCCCTCCCTTTTCCCTCAAACCAATTCCTGTCAGTACTATAAAAAAACTTCTCCAAAAACTAAAACCATGTACCAATGCCCCTGACAACCTACCATCTAACTTCCTTAGGCTAGCTGCTGATGGTGTAGTTCTCCCCATCTGTATTCTAATCAATCACTCTATACAAGAATCCTATGTACCCCTCCTCTGGAAAAAAAAGCCTTCATTATTCCCCTACACAAAGGGGGCAACAGTACAGAAATATCCAACTTTTTCCGCATAGCAATTCTTTCCCCTATCTCCAAAACTCTTGAAAAATGTATCCACCTGTGGCTATTACCTTACTTCCTAGACAACCATCTGCTAACTCCAACACAGCATGGTTTCAGACCCGGACATAGTACTACCACAGCCCTTCTATCCTTCCTCAATAACATCAATCAAGCTCACGACCCAGGGAATATTGTAGCCACCCTTCTCGACCTTTCTAAGGCATTCAGTACCATTTCCCATAGCCTACTATTGTCTAAACCCTCTCAACTCAGTCTCTCCTCCCCTTCCATCAATTGGTTCTCCAGTTACCTCTCAAATAGGCAGCAAGCCGTCAAGTGGAATAACTGTACATCTTCTTACCTTGACACTCTAACAGGTGACCCCAAGGCTCTATCCTGGGACTTTTACTATTTAACATTTTCATTAATGACTTTCATCACTGTATCCCAAACACTAAATTAGTGCAATATGCAGATGATTCAACTATAATCTGCTCAGCTGACTCTCTCCCCAAACTCATGCATGCAACTCAAGTCACCTTCAGCAACACTGAGACACAGATGTTTAATAATCACCTTGCTCTTAATGCAGCTAAAACAAAAATTATGATCTTTAACCCATCTAAGAATACCAAATTAGACAAAGACTCCTTCTCCATACTAAGACAAAACATGACCCCTATTGAAATAGTTCCCTTCACTAAGCTCCTAGTTGTTCACATTGATGAACAACTAAAGTTTGACATTCCCCTTCAAACCAACATAACGAAAACCGACCAAAAGCTTGGAATGCTTTATTGTCATAATCCCTTCCTAACCTCCTTCATCCAAGCTTGCTCTCTCTAACACCTATCTCCTCCCCTCCCTCACCTACGGTGCACCTAACCTTACCAATCTACAAGCCACACTTAAGGCTAAACTGGCATCCTGTTACAATAAAATCGCTAAGTTTGCCATCAGTTCCTAATCCTCCTCACACCATTGTGTCACCTTGCAGTCCCTGAATTGGCTAGAACTCCCTAACTATCTCCTGTACATTCAGCTCCTGACTGTTCACAAACTTATCTTTAATCCTGAACTATGTCCCTCTCTCTCATCCATCCTTACCTTGCAACTCCCTGATCGATCCCTTAGGTCCAACAATCAGAATCTCTTCTTGGTTTACAAACCCATACGCACTCCTGGGAAACTTCTACTGTCTTTTTCCCTAGCACGTAAATGGAATTCACTTCCAACTCATATCCGAACAGTCCAGAACCTCACCTCTTTCAAAACTCTACTCCACTCTCATCTCTCCTCTACTTGGGAATGCTCCTGCTCCCATCCCTCCAACCCCCCATATGTATTTCTATTCCTCCCTAAATTGAATTCTCACCACCTCAGGTTATTCTGAACCTATTTTTTTTGCAAACTACAATGATACTGCAACACTGCTTATGATTCATAAACTTGATTTTGTAAATATTAGACCACACCAATAGATGAGAAATTTCTAACACACTCTAATTTCTGACAATCCTGCTCTACATTCACTTTGTATAAATTCTATATTACCTCACAGTGATGCTTATTGACTTTGTACTGATTCTTGTTTTTGTTTCTATTGATTGTATTAATTATATTCATTGTTGCTGTGTTTCATATGTCTGCACATGGAGCTTTTCTCCCCAGGCCTCCATTGAAAAAGGACTCATTTTCAGGCCAATGGACTCTCCCGGTTAACAAATTACAAATAAAAATAAAATAAAAAATAAATAAATACCTTGTGTGCATTTTAACATACTAGTACAAGCTCATCATTATTGTCCTGTCTCCTGTCTCCTGTCTCCTCCCTCCTGCAAAAAATGCACCAATAACTTTCAATTAACTCTGCCATATGCTGCCCCAGAGTTTCAGTTCCTCTTTAATCATAGTTCATAGTTCATAGGTTAGTACTAGGCTAACTGCCCTTGTGAGCCATTTTAAGCCTAGCCAGTTATCCCTTGTGAGACTCAAACCCTGCACTTTGTGTTTGTAAGGCAAACACCTTAACCATTAGACCACCCTCCCTTGTCACTGAGACATAGACTTAATAAACATAAAAAAAATATTCACAGTCACAGTATAGCCATCTGATAACATCATTTTATAGTGCAACAGTAAATAAGCTGAGTATCTAGAAGGTATCAAAAATGTATCACCTATTCACATTGGTACATTGACCCATATATCCTGTATTCACATTGGTATGGTGATCCCTGTATCCTCTAGTCACATTGGTACACTGACCCGTTCATCCTATGTTCATATTGGCACAGTGACCCATGTTTCCTTTATTCACATTAGTACAGTGACACATGCATCCTATATTCAGATTGTTACAGTGACCCATGCATCCTATATTCAGATTGGTACAGCAACCCATATATCCTGTATTCACACCCATGTACTCTATATTCACATTGGTGCAGTGGCACATGTGAATCAGCTTATGTTACTCACTCAGTTAAGACAAGGTTGGCCCATTAGCATCTGCAATGCAGTCTATGAACTTTTGCCCTAGTCCCGCCCACTTCTGCTCCTTAAAAAAAAATAAATAAATAAACAAGTCCAGTAACTTTGCAGTTTGAACCACACTGGCAAATGCTTGCTTGCCATTGTAGTTCATATCAACTGTATCATCTCTCTCTATCTCATTGATATGAATGTGGAGCCAATGAGAGAGAGACAGAGACAGAGAGATCATAAAACAGACCAATAGCAGAAGTATTTATATTCTAAGTGCATCTTATATTAGTCTAGCTTGGGCTCGAGGAAGAAACAGTATGAGACCAGCCAGCAGCAGTGATTCATATTGATCCTCATTTCAACCAAGTGATTTGCACCTGTCTGTGTGAGATGTGCATCACTTAGGGTTCCACTGCAGTTTAGCTTTATTGTGTGACACAAACGTGGGCACTCCATTTTCAAAGACTCATTAGGGAGATAATTTACTGCCAGTGCATACTTAACTATTTATACAATTTAGTGCAACGCAGATGATACTGATGCTTAAGTAAATATTCTAATGTCCTTGATATCAACATTTAAGAATTGACATTGACACTGAGACTAAGTTTGTATTTGGGGAGATAGAATCAAGACTGGGTCTGACTCACAAAATCACTTCCAGAGCTTTTTCAGAACTTGGTGTTAAAAGCCCCACATATACAGTTGTAATCATCTTAGCATCTCAGCTGGCATATCCCTTTTATAGCATCAAAGCATATAACTGTGACCTCTGACCCTGACATCTGAGCATTTCTTTCTTTCTCACTTTTTTGTTTGCCAGGATAGAGTACTAATCGAATTTGACCAATTGCAGCCCAGCCTAGATTACAGAATACAACATTTGACAACTGACACAAATAAGAAGACAACTGATACAAATACAAGGAATATTAGTATAGGTAATATTACAATGCTAAAATATAAAGAAGTGCCAAAGCTATTCTAATGCTGAACACAATACAGTGTATGTAGATATATACATATTTAAGCTGTCCAAAGAAGAGATTAGTGAGAGAGTATCAACATTAAGAGGCAAGTAATTTAAAAATACAGTTAAATAATATGTCCTGAGTTGTTGCATTTGCTGTGTCTGTAAAATTAAGCTTTGAATAGTAATATGAAATAGTTGGTGAGTTGTTTTAGGTTTTGTATAATATTATTATACTGGAATAATCACGTTTAAGCTCACCTTTTTTCTTCAGTTTTCCTGAAGGTGTGGGATGTTTGCATAGGCAAGAAGCCTATTTTGCCCCTTCCCCATGTGCATTTCTATTTAAAATCCCATTTTAGTCTACTGAATACTACAGCAGGATGCAGAACATGCACAATAGCAAGCTAACCCATGCATAAAGGTAACTCCATCAGTTGCTTTTCTTATGAGCAGTTGCCATATAATATACTGTTTGCATCAGTTCTGCTTTTGCATTCATTCCAGAATTTTCCATATACTGACCATGATTACCCATGCACAACTGGCGTAAATGAATATAACCAAAAGAAGACACCCACTCATTTTTCAATACAAATCTCACTAAAAAGATGCCTTACTGTCTGGAACAGCTTGGTAACTCAAGTTTGCAAACAAACACTCAACTTGGTCAACAGGTGAATGGTATACTCATTTAACAATATGTACAACTTTCCAGATTTTTCTCAGATGATGCAAATGAGAAATTAAACACATAGTTACCAAATAAACATAATCATCTAACTTTCTCAATTTCTGAATTTCCACAACTGTAAGCAGTCACATCACCCTAAGGGTTGATTCCTCACTACAAACAAACAACTTTTACCATCCATCCATCCATCCATCCATCCATCCATCCATCCATCCATCCATCCATCCATCCATCAATGCTCAGGAGTCACATCTGACTCCTATAGCATCTCATCTATCTGAATTGGCACTAACATTCATAGAATTTACTAGGCAAGTAGGGAATACAATTAGATTGCCAGACCTTTCTTTGCATCAGACCCATACACCACAAACACACACACACACACACACACACACACACACACACACACACACACACACACACACACACACACACACACACACACACACCTAGGGAGAAGTGAAAGTCATCAGTCAACCTATTTGATATCTTTTGGCGGTGGGAGTAAACTGGATTAGTCAGACAAAATCCATGTGAACCCAGAGAAGATATGCAGACTCAGCAAAGAAGTCAGTCCAACCTGGAGAATATTTCACCATGAGGCAACAATGCTACCCACTATATCATTGCACAAAAATGCTTTCAAAGGCAAAATTAAAAATTCCACATTTAAGCAGGTTATTATACACAATTCCCAGAGCAAAGTGTTAGACTGACTTATCTTAATTTTCTATTGTCTCTCCACTGTCACCTGTGTTTAAATTTGCACATGCTACATATATCATATTATAATTCAGGCAGTAGTACAGTAGATAGTAAAACATATATAATCATACTTTCTGTCCATATTACTCATGAAACATTGAAGTATCATATTAAATAAATAAAAACATGCACATACAACCTTTTATTATAAAAGGCATAGTAAAGGAATAACTCAAATTTAGTCCCTGACTGGAGAGCCAACATTACACCAGCTCTCTAGTCATTTTATGGCTGCTAAAGCTGCCTTTTGCATTTGCTGTATTCTATATTTAAAGATATGAAACTGTTCTTTTTCCACTGGTCTTCTCTGTGGTTTATTTATTTTCTTATCATCAGGCACAACATCTCCAGCAGTAGACCCATTCACTTCCTTGGAGTTGTGGCTGGGCAACCATTCACCTTGTTGAGTTTGTAACCCCACTCACAATCCAAGGCTTTGTGTGCATCATTAAAGGTTTTAACGCCTGTTGTTAAAATCCTGAACAAGGTTGCAGATGTTATTCTGAATGTCAGCTTCTCTGCATTACTTTCATGCATATCTGCCAGAAATTTAAGTAATTTTTAGTGCTTCTGAACTGAAATGTAATTTTGAAAAGACTCTTATTGTGGTATTTAATTGGTTTACACAAAAGAGAAAACGTTTATGTAAATAAGTTATACTCATGTGTGTCAAAATTAATTTGCTGCCACCACAAGACCTGGTTAAATGCCATATGTGGTCTTGTAATTTTAATATGGATTGCATGAAGGTCTGTCCATAATACAAACCTATCATTTACAGTTGAAACCCAGTTTATCGCATCTTCTTTCTCTACACCTACAATCCCTCAGATATACGTTTAGATTTTAGGTAGTGCAAGCTGTTAAAAGTAATGTAAGGAGAGAGGATATTGTTAATAGAACAGAAATTGAACTTGAATTGATAATTAGAATGAGAGCTACTAGGGGTAAAGGGCTTAATGATAAGGCTTCCATAAAACCTGTTTTACAAGCAAGGAACCTGGTTAGATGAGCATATCCGGGTTCCCTGCCCTTTTAATATTTTAATTGTTTTAACTGATTGTTAAATTGCTGCTTAGTTTCTATTGTTCATGATGTTTTTTAAATATCCAGTGATGTTTCTTGTATGTTGTCTGATGAAGCAACAAAATCTGTCACAAAAGCGCTCACCATTAAAAGTTGTTTTATACTGGATACTGGCTGTGGTTTGGTTCTACTATATTTTTTGTACACAGTAAAATCCATCATTACCTACTACTCAATCAACTAAACTGGTTGGAATCCCTCAACTCTCAAGTATTTAATCAAGTTAAGCTGGACAAAAGTTTACTTCATCACCCAAACAAATGTCCAATACTGAAGTAAATAATGCTGTACTACTCCCCATCTACTGTAGATCTCTCTGGTCATAAATAAGGTGAAGCAATGCATTCCTCATATGTATCCAAGTGTTGGAATACAGTTCCACAAGACCTAAGACTAATTATAAATCCAAAACACTTCAAACAAACCTTAGGGCCCACTTCTCAGATCCCAAGCCATGTTCCCGCCACTCTTCTCCTCGGCTGTCATCTGAAGTATCAGCAGCTGTTCATTGCTACAGTGAAACTAAAAAGTAACTTTGTAGAATATAATGATTTTCAGGATCTGGCTCTTCTGGTTTTATATACCAATATTTGTAAATGTTTTAATGTTTGCTGTTTTTGCCTTGTATGGTATTGTTTTGCATGGTGAATTACCTCATTAAAAGTGTACTACCCGTACTGGAGATGTATCAAATTAAAAAAATGAAAATAATAGTTTAAAAATAAAAGTAAAAGAAGCTGCATTGTTTTTGCCTTTTCAATGAATGGTAATATGTAAAAAGAAAATGTGTAAACTGGTACGTAACTGCATTTGCCACTATGTACATATATCACAATCTAAAACTGGAACTAAAATGTATGCACTGTTGTAAATCTGCTGTTTCAAGATTCTAGCTAGCTTACATGATGGTGATGGTGATGGTGATGATGATATTTATGCTTTATTTGGCTGGTACCTTTTTAAAACTTTCCCCTGAAGTATGTGTCTGTGAAAACAGTAAGGCATCTTTTAAAATTCAGTCTTAAGCTATGATAAGTCCTGTTTAGTTAGGGACTTTTTTCCCTCTCTTTCTCTCTCTACACTATCTATTTGTATCTATATATCTATCAATATATATATATATATATATATATATATATATATATATATATATGTATGGGTCCCCTTTAAAACATCAAATACTCACATTATCAAAATCAACTTCATCTAATCTTCATTATATCGAGCTCCTGGAACAACAAAAATGAAACCCGGGAAAGTAACCACTTGGCCACCATGGTGAGCCTTGCCCTTCCTCCACTGTAGTATGATCTCGGAGTTGGTATATTTTGTTAGGGGGGGGTGTGGGGGTTGGAGCCCCCCACTTGGAGAGTTTTTTGTTTTGTTGTTTGTTGTTTTGTCCTGGTGGTCGAGTGGTTCCTTTCCCAGGGTTCATTTTCGTTGTTCCAGGAGTTTGATATAATGAAAATCCAACAAAGTTGACTTGATGAAGTTGGATCTGATAATGTGAGTATTCGATATTGTGAGGGGCATCCACACACACACACATATTATACTATCTGTAAGAACTATGAAAATTATAATTTGATCTTAAAAGCCCAAGAAAGCAAGGGAGCAGTATATGTCTTAGCATGCAGAAGCAAATTTTTTATATGTTAAATATTTTTTTCTGACTGTTATCTCAACGTTTATACATTTTATTTTTATTTCCATGTGCAAGTTGTACACTGTTGGTATATTTATTTGAAATAAATGCTTTCACGTATTCATTTCAAGTAGATAATCTTATTATTTAATGTTTAATGCTTGTGGCTGATGTTTCACTTATTAGCTTAGCTCTTTTAATGCCTGTGCAGTGTGGAATGTCATATTTTTTAGCAACCTACACACATTCTTGCATTAAAGACTATTTTCTGAAAAGTCAACTTAAAAGCATAAGAAAAACAAATGCAAACATTTTGTGAACAATAAAAGCTATTAAAACTGTACAAATAGTGATGTTGTCAATAGGAATATATACTATAATGTAATATATTACAGAGAAACACTGAATTATATGTTTTGTTAAACTTTCACAATTGTCATATTTTGGAAATTGTACAACCTAGACATCTATTTTTTATCTCTTTTGTTAAACAGACATAAGCTTTCACTTGACAGCTAGAAAACTTTCACCAATAGCATATTTATTAAGATAGTTACAGAAGTATAAAAACCTATGCTTACTTTTATAGTTAGAAATGTAAATAATACTGACATGTGCAACCTGCAGTACAAATATCAATGACTGTTTTTTCAGTAAGATCTAAAATTTCATCTAATGCCATAGAATAGTTTGTAAGTTATTTGATTTTTGAAATATGAAGTGCATGTGGAAATATTGCTAATTTTCAGGCCCATCAGCCTAACTAGCCTGATTTGCAAGGCCATGGAAAATATTATCATGGACCTCATTAACAAGTGGCAACCTCCAAACACTCAATCCCATGCAGTTTGATTTCATCAAGGTGAGGTTATGCCCAAATCTGGTTGACTTCTTTGAGACAATCACCAAAGCTTTGGAAGAGGGAAATACAGTACACAAAGCCTACCGTGACCTGGCCAAAGCCTTTGATACTATTCCCCACTCAGGTATAATAGATAAACTCTCTCAACTGGGCATCAATCCATATGTTACCAGATGGGTAGCAAACTGGCTCACTGATAGAACCCACCTAATCAAAATAGGGGAAGTCACCTCAAACAGTAGACCCGTAATGAGCAGTGTACCCCAGAGATTGGTCTTGGTGCCTCTGTTGTTTGGGATATACTTTTCTGAGGTGCAGGCCAAAATCAGTGTGCTGTGGCTGATCAAGTTTGCAGATGACTGCAAGCTGGGCACTGTCATCAATTCCTCTAGTGATGTGGACATCCTCCAAGATGGTGTCACCCAAACAAATGACTGGCGTCAAACTGAATGCCAAAAAATGCATCATCATCCCCTTTGGGGAGAGTGACATACTCACAAATTACCACATTAATAACAAAATCTTAAGCATGTAATCAGTCATGAGAGATTTGAGCACCCAGGTTGATAGCAAACTGACGTTTGACCACCATATTGCCTCCATTGTGTGTACAAGGTGGTCATAACATCCCTGTATTCATCCCTTAAAATACCCATTATTGAGCACAATGCCCCTTTTGGGATGTACGTCACAAAACACGCAGCAGCTGGAGATACCACACAGGTTCCTCACCAGTAGAATTCAGGGCCCATACCTCTCAACTGTCCAGATTTTCACAGAATATCTAGATTTTTGCCTCATATTTTCTGTCTGTTCCTCATAAAATTTGTGGTTTTCTGGAAAATTACTGGCATGATCTGAGGATTGAAGTCAGTAAATAATGACATACATTTGAGTTTAAGTCTTCAAATCCTTCAGAAAAGTTATGTTAACACAAATCCTGCTACTCTAGCAACGTTCTAAGTTTATAAGAGCAACATTTAAAATTGGTCCCTCTTTTTGGGCCTTTGTCCCCCATTTGTCAAACTTTGTCCAGATTTCTTGCACTAAGAGGTTGAGAGGTATGCCTGGCAGGGCCTCAGACATCTGCCTTACACAGATAAGCTAAAAACCCTGTGCTTCTATTCAATCTCATACAGACTCCTCAGAGGTGACCTGTTTGGCATATAAAGCAATGTCAGACCTTGCCTTGATGGGACTGTTGCATATTTGCAAGTCAAGCTCCACTCCAGTAAGCCACAAGCGCAATCTCAACCTGATCTGTGACATCAATAGGACTTGTTGTCAGGGCAGATGTGTGTCCTAGAGACTCCCCTTTCTATGGAATAGACTCCCTCTCTATGTCAATCAGAGTACTTCATTAACCCTTTTTAAGCACTACCTAGATAACTGGATGGGGAACAGAAAATACACCACTGGGATTCCACCTGTATCCATGCTGGACAGGGGCATCGGGTGCTGACTTGTCAGAACATGGGCTAAATTCTTGGCTAGGCTTGAAAGGGACTCAGGGCCAATGGCCTAGTAAGTTCCTATGATTGCTAGTATACAACTAGAAGTATCTCCAGTACTCCAGTATAGTGTGATATAAATAGACTTTGACAATCAACCATCCTGTATCCCACCATGGCATTTTACACCGTAGCCATCAATAGCATGTAGGTCTCTCATTTATAAAAATATGACCATAAATATGAAAATATGAATAATAAGTGGCAAACAGTGATTAATTTCTCTACTGAAGGACATCCTAGATTAACACTCTTGGTGTCATCTTATTAAGCACTCTTTAGCTAGTAAGTCACTCTATTAAAGATATACAACCCCCCCCCCCCCAAAAAAAAAAAAAAAACTTTTTGAAGCCATAAGGAGCTATGGGTGTTAACTGGAAGTATGCAAAAAAGGCACTACAGGCATGGATGAGTTAAGACTTTATTTGTTGTGTTGGCACCTGTAACTGAGTGCTGGTTCACCCTATGTAGGGTGACATTTAACAACATGCTTTTCTAGAGGGCATACAGTAAGTTCTGACCTTATTTTGTTAGTGTTGACTAATTGATGAAAGTATACCATTAACTTGGGAATAGAAAGCATTGGTGATGGAGAGTTACCAAGGAATATTGGGTGAGTGTACCTGCAAAATAATTTTGGTTTAATTTAATTACTGTTGGTATCATTACACTAGAAGGCACTGGGAACAGTCTGAGGTGGTTAAAATTTTGGGCAGAGAGTATTATAACTGATTTGATTAAAGTAAAACGTATTTGGGTGTGGCAGGTGTTGACCACAGTGCAGAGCAGCAGCAGCCTTTTATTATACATCCCTTAGCCCAATTTGCCTTTATATATTATCAGAACTAGTGGTTGGATTCAAACTCCATATTGCTGGTTCTGTCACTTACAAATATTGACAAAAGTGATGTACAAGTTAACCTGTAACCTTATTTTGCCACATAATAATTAGTGACAGTTGTGGGATAATGTACATTGGATGTATAAAGCAGTTTTTACCCCCAAACGTGTATATATCCTTGTAGCCACAAGGTAAATAAACAGCAGCATAATTAGCACAGTTTCTATTTTATTTTTAATCAGAGTAGCTTGGAAACAGGAAAATAAATAACACTTTGAAGTACGGAAAAAGGTTAGCATTACAGCTAAGAAGAACAAAACTTAAGGAATTTTGTATGCTGGCATATTCAGGAAGGCAATGACAGCAGCAGAGGAGCACACCACTGGAACCAGAGACGGCCAAGCAGCCGATACAGTCCCTCTCCAGATAACCTTAAAATGTAAACTTAACTGAACCAAATACAGCTAGCAATGAAATGCTTGGAGGTTGAGGGTAGTATAAACTTTCAAAGCAGGTGGAACAGAGAAAAGGATAAACATTAGTACAAGTACATGACAAGCTCCTGAAGTAAAATGTTTCCAGTGTAAACAGATTGGATGTGTAAGGTCAAAATATCCACAGTGACAGGCTGGGGAACAAAAGCCACATAAAAGAGCTAATAAAAGTAACAACACAATAGTGGTAAGTTGTCTTGAAACGTCAGATGCTCCAGATTATCACAAGGGTCTGTACCTTATCCTGGCAGAGGGTTGAAAAATAATTGCTAAGAGATATTACATCATTTATAATACTTGTTAAGCCTACAGTCACTGAGGAGGTACATCACCTGCCAGGACAATCCACTCTGAATGTAACTATGGGAAGGACACCTTTTCACGTACCATTTTCCAGGGTCTATTTGGATTAAGAACAGGGAGAAAAGTAGGTGGCAGTATTTGATGGGACAAGGTACAGGGAGAAAAGCAGGTGGCAGTATTTGATGATATCCCAGCAGATTACATAATAGGTGATTACTCTGATAACCCAATATGTTGTGCACATGTGGGTGAATGCAGCCAAGCATGGAGGCAATCAATGTGGGGAAAGGTGTAAGTGCATGAAACCCAGTCAGTGTCCATACCTCCAATAAAGGGTGCTATTGTGGTCTCTTCAAAAAAGACCTAGGTGGTAGTGAAAAACCTAAACTATAGCCACAACTATCAAAAGTTATTAGACTTTCTGGAAGGAGTTACTTCTTGGAAATAGTTGATTGCAGTGAGTCCAAATCTAAGACACAGCTGTGAAAATATTTGACTTTTTTTAGAATGAGAATTTAAGAAATTGAGGAAAATAGCCATGTGGGAGTCTACTATGTCTGAAGGACCGAAGAAGTCTACAGACTGAAAAAAGGGGGCTGTTATGTAGAAAGCAGACTTCTAGACAGGGGCAACAGAATAAATATGCAGCACTTGGTATCCACAAGGTCCTATCATGAGGAACTTCTAGTCCAGGTATTCCAAAAGATGTAAAAGGGTGCTGCACAGCTTTTTAGCAGTGTAAAATTAGCATTGTAAAATGTTTGATAAGACAGGAAATTAAGCCAGAGCATACCCAGCTGGTAAAGTACTATGCAGACACAGTGACCCAACAAACACTCATAAGGGCAGGGATATCTGTCAAAGCAAACAGATGTCAAGTAAAAATGGGGAAAAAGTATTCTACCCTGTCACTAAAAACTCAGAGAGACTTTCAAAGCAAGAACTTGGATGACGTGACAGGAATACATCTTTTTGCCTCAAACATCGTTTTGAAGGTGCTCCAACAAAAGTTGTTTGAGTCTGTTATGGAAGAAGATCAAGAAAAGGAGAAAATGACACATTTTTAAAATGAAAATGCATTGGGGTGGCATCAAATTAAACACGTGTAAATATTTTTTTAAACAATAAAAGTAAAAGAAGCTGCACTGTGTTTAACTTTTCAGTGAACTGCAATATGCAAAAATAAAATGTTTAGAATGGTGTATACATGCATATTTCACTGTGTTAATGTATAACAGTTAAAAAGGAAACTAAAACTTGATCCACAAAAATATGTATTGTTATAAAGTCTGCTGCTTGAAGATTTTTGTTAGGTCATATGATGATAATCCGTTATTTGAACATACGCTTGTTAAGAATAGATCTTCATCCCCAAAGTATGTAACTGTAGAAACAGGAAGGAATTTTTCTAAAATTCAGACTGAAGCCACAAAAAGTCATGTTTATAGACTTATAAACAGAGATAGAGAGAGAGAGGGATAGAGATAGACCTGAGGATTTAATAAAATCCATGTAGGCATATTGTAAAGCCTACACGGAGGGTACTGTGACCGTGTATGCAGTACCCCGTCAGTAGCACACCATGCATTTTAATAAAGGTGCGTTACTGAGGGAGAGCCATATAACACGGTTATTGAATCAGTGTAGGGAATGTGTTACTGTGTTTGTAGATGAGTAACACATCCACTGCACTATTAAAGTGCCGGATATCAAAGTATGCATATGTAATAAAAAGTTTTTTTTGTGTGTTTGTGTGGCATGACTTGCAGCAATAGGCACATGCCAGACATATAAAAATAGAAACCAGATACATTTAATTATGAACGCAAAGGTCAAGTTTAAGCATAGCTGAGAGGATTTGCATGGCATGCTGCTGTGCTCAGTGGTGCTTAAACGTAGTGCAGAGATATATGTAAAGGTATAGCAGCATTCAACATGGCCACATAGCCAAATGATTAGAGTAACAGCCTTATGAGCAGTAGGTGTAGGGTTCAAATACAGAGACGGG
Organism: Protopterus annectens; assembly: GCF_019279795.1. Lineage (NCBI taxonomy): Eukaryota > Metazoa > Chordata > Ceratodontiformes > Protopteridae > Protopterus > Protopterus annectens. Next base: position 472,142,840 of record NC_056730.1, read on the forward strand.
TTATTTTGTAAATACACATTATGAGAATTATGTTAAATCCTGATTACATTTTGTATGATTACACAGACAGGTTATTACATTTATTTTGCAAATACACATTTATAAGATGTACTCTTAAACCTTGATTGAATTTTGTATGAATACACAGACATGTTATTAATCATTTTATGTTGCAAATGCACAGTATGAGAAGTATGTTTAAACCCTTGATTGAATATTGTATGTATGCACAGACATTTTGTCAAGCATGTATGTGGCAAATACACATTAAGAGATGTATTTTTAAATCCTGCTTTGCTGCGCTCAGCTCCACTATGCTAAGCACAGCTAAGCCTAACCAAGCACTGCTTAAACAAGGAATGTTTTAGCAGTGCTTAGCTGGTTTGCGCATTGCTAAGCGGTGTGAAGCACTGCTAAGCAATGCCTGTTTAAGCATTCACAGCCCAGCTAAGCCGGTTGGAGCACTGCTAAGCATTGCTTATCATTGCCAGTTTAAGCACTGCTCATCTAAACTCAGCGGTTTGGTGCGGTGCTAATCAATTTGCCACATTTTTAAAAATTGCCCAGTGGTGGTAAAGGGTGGGAAAACAGGCTTGTTTAAGTGCAACAGGTGGGAATACAGCAGAACCAGTTGGAGTTTGAACCTGATAGGAGCTATGGCAGGTGTTGTAGAGGGTCTGCACTTCCAGGCACAATGGTGGGGCATTCTGGAGTCAAGGGTCATGGTTGGACTCCTTGTAAAATACTATGATGTCCAGCTGCTGCAGGGCCAGTATCAGGGATTGGAGTACAAGTTGGAAGCCTGGGACCAGCTGGCAAGCAATCTCACCAGTGCTACAGGTGTCCCTTGCACAGGTGAGCAGGTCCATCTCAATGATCTGAAGCAATGGAAGAGGGGACTTCTGGACACCTGGGTCCAGGATGCTAGAGATGGGAATGCCCTCCAAGTTTGTAAGTACTGTTTGCATTGTTTTATCAATACCTAATCTGAATGTGTGATAGACAGGTATGCATAGTGGTGTGCTTCTCTTCCTACAGCTGCAGAGAAGAGACCTCACGACCTAGAGGCCCATGCAGGGTGCCTGGCCAGGTTGAGCTCTGAGTGTTGTGAGTACAGATGTATCTTGCAATCTATAGTCATATAAGCAAAAAGGAGTAATGTATTAACTGCCATTAGGTATATACAGTTTTGATTGTACTGCAATGAATGTGGTCATAGAGCTGGACTGCAATAACTGAGCAATGCCAGGTATAGTTCAATAAAGATGAAAGCATGAAACCTGAGAATGTTAAGGAAATAAAGTTTCTACTGCATTAATTGTGGAATTACAGCTGTATTGCAACACCTGCATTATATAAACTGTTCTGCAATAAAGACTGAAAAAAATATATCACTCACTGCATGAAGTCACCCCTAATAAAGCTGTATTTTGCAATATGTGTGTATTTTGGGCTGTTGTTCATGAAATTGAGTATTACACCTGCTGTGAACTAAAAACACAAAGAATGCCACTAAGTGACTGAAGGTTAGCTGATAAGGAGTGTTCTGCTAAACTGTAGATTTGGAGCTGTACTAAAAGATATAATGCATTATGATATTTGTTATGCACTACGATCTGAAGCAATAATAGGAATGCCCAAGGTATATTGTGTATATCAGTATTATCTTGTGTTAACCATTGCATTTCATCTATATGCACTACTGCTCCGACGTAAGCTGCTGCAGGCAAATATGAAACAGTAATAGCTGTAGACTGCAAATATACCATCTGCGACTGTATATGGGTCAGGTAGCCAACTCAGCACTCCAACATGGTTTCTACACATCACAGATATTTCCACCCACTAGGGGTATATGGTGTACACCTGCATTCTATGTATTAATGTACAGTTCACCTAAAATCTCTGTCATGCATGAATCACATGCATGTGTGTTCAACTGTTAGTGCAGTCTTGTATAACAATCTACTTCTATTACCAGGCCATATTTTGTAAGTAGGTGAGCTCTAGACAAATATCAGTCAATCAGTATGCAGCAGTGGCTCAGTGGCTCAGTGTGATAAATGCGAGGTCTGATGTACATTTTGTCACACACAAACCAGGGTTTGAGTCCAATGATAAGTACTAGTAAATATTATTGAATTACTTATGTATTGTTAACATATGTTCTCCCCACAAGAATTACAGTAAATAAATGGCTGCAGTATTCCTTAGAATGTGTTAATAATTTGTTCAGACATAACAGAATGTTAACAACATTGCTCAGAAATGTGATAAGTCTTCAGAAAATAAAGGCAACATGTACAATACTAATAAAAGCCAATGCAATAAATAAAATGTGTACTCTTGGTACTCTTGGTATGGCTGTATGCCTGGTGTCTCTGTGAATGTCTGCTGATAGTCTAACCTCATGCCTGCCAAGGACAGTATGATAGTCGTAAACTCTCTGTACTGTGCACAATACATGTGTTGGACTGTGATCATTGTTGCCTAATCCCTCTGTCACAGATCTATTATGGACATGATTTATGTCAATAGCACAGTCATACTACATCAGACCACGGTACACCTTGGTAGTTATATCTGTCCCACTGAGATGGAATAGTCCTCTGTAGTTGCGTACCTGTAGGTGTTACAGCTTGGCCCATACTGTCCCATGTGGCTAGCTTAAGAGGTATGTACGTGCTACAGAAGCTATAAGGCACATGTATGCATAAAGGAAGGGCAAGACCTGTAGAGTATAACAGGACTGTTGCAAACAATATAGCCTATACTGGTATTAATGCACTGTATTTCTTTCTCCCCCCCATAACTTATCTGCATTATAATTTAATATTGTTATACATTGGTTATGGTTTACTATAACATATGTTCTTCTCAAAACGTTATGTTGGGCCTTGTGTTTTATTATTGTTATGTATTACAATGGTTGCATACTAACATACATTGTTAAATTACCTATGTTGTTAGCCTTGCTGTTACTATACTGACTCTTATCTCACTTATTGTTGTGTTCCATATACTATGCAATGTTATGTTACTGGGTTATTTGCAATGTTCTGGCATGCTGTTATAACTAATTAAATGTTATGTTCATTACTAACCTATACACTTTGAAATACCTGAACACCATAGCTCAACTGGGTAGGCCGGTTCCTGGTGATCCACCTACCCTACCTCGGGCGGCTGTGCACTGGGTCCCAGCATATCTGGGACCTAAGATGGTGGTGCCCTCTCTGCTGGCCCTGCCCCATCTATGGGGGGAACCACCTCAGGGGACAGGGCCCATCCTCCCCTGGAACAGGGGTGAAGGGGTGTTGTTACCCAGGGACAGCTACCAGTGATGGTGTGCAGGGTTGTGCATTGTGGCTATGAGAATCACCTGTGCTGGATTGAGGGCAGACTCCCCAACCTGGAGGGGCAAAGTGGCCCCGGCACACAGCCTCCAGCACAGCCATCTTTAGGTCAGTGAAGTAGCAGTGTTGTCTGCCCATGGGTGGGGAACTCAGTCTCACTGCTGCTGTCTGGGGGCAAATAGTTCTTTGATTCCACAACACCCTCCCCATCCAAGGTGTTTACCCTCTCATGTGTCACACACCACCTCTGTATGCTGTCTTGTTTGTCTTGTCTGTCTGCAAATGCAACCTCTCCTACCTAACATACCTTCCCACGTGTACTTATATCCCTTCCCCAACATTTTACTTTCACCTTAAAAAAGGGCATCTGTCCCACAAAAAAATATCGTCCCATACATAGCTCTCCATTTCGCACCCATGTTCACTGGACACAATCAATTATTAAATGAATTAATCAACACAGTTATGTTGCCCTCACTCCTCTCTCTGGGGTGTGAGGCTCCAAATTCCAAATTCTCTGCAACCTGCACAGCTGTTTCTGTAGAAGAAATGGAGAGCTATGGTCCCTTCCTACACCCTTACTGTACATCCCTACCTGCCTTTCATTATGTTTTTCTCCATGCTTGCCCCCATTTCACCACTTTCCTATCATCCCTTTTTTCTTTTCTTTTTTTAAAATTAGTGTGGGATTAAGTGGAGCTAAGCTGTGCGGCACACTGTGCAAACCCACTTAAAACTGTTTAAAAGTGCCTTACTCACCTTCTGTGTTTCTGACCGTGTTAGGCACATCTGCAAAATAATCCATCCCTGCCAGGTCTCAAACCCAGGCCCCTGTCAACTACAACATAGTTCATTAGCCCACTAGGCCACTCATCTTTGAAGTAAAATAGGTGTTTCCATAAGCATATCCTGATTGCCAATGACACACTGCAAGTACATATAATGGGGAAATTGGCAGTGTACTTGGGACTGTGATGCAGACATCACACCAGTACACAGCCAAATAAATATTAACGGATGGTCATGAGGCCTGGAGTAGTGGGTATAGCTGTCAACTGCACAGAATGTTGCAGAATGTCCACAGTTGTGCCCCCTAATTTTGGCACAGTTTCACAAACACATATCTGTCTGCTACAGTACTGGAAAGTCATTAAGGACTGAGGTTAGAAAATTATGACAGACATTTCAGTGTCACACCTCATAGCCATCAGAAAACACATGCTGATGCAATTCCTGTGTTACAGACTGTATGCATGGACATATATCTTGCAAATACACCTATTGCAGGTGTGACTCAGTAGTTCAATTTGTTAAATGCCATGCATGTATTACATTTTGCCAACCACAGACTTGGGTTTGAATCCATTGTGTTACACTTCAATTACATTCTTGTCAATACAGCAAATTATGACTGAGTCATGCAATTTTAACCAAAAACAGATTGCTGCTACTGAATTAACTGCTACACATGTTAGCAAGTCAAAGGACTGTAGGTATGGTTACACTGCACATATTCGTATAGCCTACCTATATCTCACCTACTACTCCCTGATTATCACTGTTACATAACAGATGTACCTTAAGCACATGCCTCGAATGAACTGTTATGGGTACCCTCATCCTGGCTTTGCTGTGATGACAATGCTGACACTGCTCCCTCAGTGACACATACAGCTTGCTGTCCTCCAATGTGTTCATACTCCCCACTATGAGTCCTAGGCAAACAGCAGCATCTGCAGGCTGCAATATATGCAGTTGTATGTTACACTACCTGCTACAGACCTACCATATTTCACAACCCCCCTAGAACAAGGGATCCACATGACACCCATACATAAAGGGGTGGGGGCAAAGATCAAGCAACAGGGTCATGTGTCACAGTCTGCCCCTACAAACATACAGAGCTGATATACCAGCAGCTACTGCAGCAGCATGCATATTCTGATAATTATGGCGGCTGACACCCACACGTTTCTTCCCCCTTACTTACCTCAACCCACAATGTTTAACACTGAACTGCCAGATAATCATAAAGTCATTTGACAATGGCCAAACATAGCATGAAAAAGTGTGGACATACCTCATAAATCTCAACAGTGGACAGTATTAGTACCTACCCTGTGTGATGCTGTAGACTCCACACCTCACTAATGTCCATCTCATAGAGTAAGAAAGGGGCTAAGGCCTAAATGAAGGCCTTAAATATTGCGCTGTTGTGCCATGTTATTGGCTAATGAAAGTGCAACCCAGCTGTTCTGGATACAATTAGCAAGTCTGAGCCATAGATTGGTGCACAGGCAATTGACTGTTAATTAGCATTACCTACAAAAGGCAAGCAACTGCCTATGGGAAGCAGGTCTGTAACTTTGTATACCATGACAGACTGCAATTTATCAAGCATTGTTCTGCAGGATTTCTTCACAAAAGGATTACGTTACTCTACCAGGTATGTAATACAAGTCCCCATATAATGGCATGCAGATGGGAGGATGCAGTTATGGGGAATAGGGATTACAACAGTAGGCCTCTAGTACATCTTTGGGAATGACATGTAGTTGATACTCTGCTATCCAACAGCTACAGGCATGTCTCTCAACTGTGCCTGCTGGGAATCACAGCACAGCTGTGGCCCTCTCGCTCCCTCCTACAATGGCTGGCTCTTGTACGAATTCTACTGGATTATATGGTAGACATATTGACAGTAAGTAAGGGTGGACACAGCTGTCATATCACATGATGTCTTGTCATTCAGCACCTCTCAGTCTGTGAATATCACACAGGCATATGTCAGACATTGTAAAGGTGTCCATGACTGTCCCTGATGTACTCTGGCTAGGTCACAGTTTAGTCAACATTTGTATGCCATTGCTTGATAGCTATGGCTGACATACCTGGTAAACTCCTACCGCAGGAAGTCAGGTCATAGCCAGTATTGCAGGGGGTACACAGGCCAAACCTCAGCAAGAGAGTGTACATACTGGTCATACAAAGTAAGAGTATGAATAGAGTGACAGATATTGCTGTAGCATAGCTGTTTTCTGAGGATCCTGGCGTGTGACAGCCAGATTCATCATATTCTTGGAACAACCATCAATTATTGGCCATCCGCCTGCCAGACATCCACAGGTATCTGCCAAAAGGACCACATATATCAGGTACACATAGAGATTTGGCAAACGTCTGTGTACTGGAGAGGTATGACACCCCCAGGGAAGACAGACTACAGCAGGTTTTCATTGCTGTCTGTCATTGTGGCACAGTGATGTTGCTGGACTGCCCCCACATACATGTAATAAAACACACCTATGTGTCTGACAGTGGATATATAACATAGTAGTGGGACTTTGCCCACAGTGGACACAGCACAGTAGATGGCATTGATGGGTGTGGAGCCATACAGCACACTCTGTCATGGCACACAGGGACATAACTGGTATTGCTATTATGTTTGTGATAGTGACATACATAGTGTGTTGATAGACTCCAGGGTATATTGTGAGAGGTAGCAGTGGATAGTGCAGGGTACTTTGGATGTGAAGTGTCTGTACATAGTGGATATCAATGTATCTGGTCCTGTGATGTGTTCCTCCTCTTGTTGTCTTTCAGAAAGGATATATAGAAGGAGGCACCCGCCATTTTCCTAGGCTGAAAATAATGTCATCCTGGATGGTCTCAGACTGCATCATGTCATTCTGCTGTCCAGGACTCGCCACAATTATGACCAATGTGCAGCACTGTGGGCTGACCTCATCACAGCAGTCAGCAATGTAGGGTTACAGAACAGAACCTACAAGCAGGTTCAACACTGGGCCACATATATGGTCAGTGCTGCATGGCAAAGGGCTGCTGCTGTGGCCAGGGACCATGCTGCCACTGGTGGAGGGCCTGCAGCAGAACAACAACTCTCGGTCACAGAGGAATTCCTGGCAAACCTGGGAACAACCACCAGCTCCCAAGCATGGAGGTGGGTGCCACAACATCCACAACAGAGGAGCATCCAGGTAAGCTTCCTGTGTTCATCAGTGTAATACTGTATCAGCTATTGTTGCAGCCTCTGCATACCCGTACATGGGTGTCAGGTGTATCTGCATTGGGGGTGTGGTTTGGTTTTAATGCACAGTTGTACACACATACTCAAAATGTTAGCAATAGGCTTGTATTGGCCCTAGAGCCGATAGCCTAGTACCAACCTATGAACCTATGTAGGCAGTATCACATTAGCTACTGTACATGTTGATATATGCACATATTATCCTGTAACAATGCCACATTTTGTATTGCTGACAATACGTCTCCCTCACATTTCCATAGATACATCAGGTGTGGCTGGAGTCCAAGGTTCTGCACCTGGTAAGTGTGGTACATTTGTTGTATGGATCATATATACCCTATAGATGTTAACTGCTGACATTTTGCCCTAGGCACAACTGTTATGCTTAGCCAGAGTACCTGTATATTAAATTTTGGAGGCATAACTGAGATGCTTTGAATGGGTAATCACAGTTGTATAGTTGCAGGAGCAGTAACACATATCCACTTATCTTTGAGGAGGTCTATGCAGTCTGCTATACAGGAGGCAATCACTCACAGATGCCTGTTCACACACAATATGGCAATGGTACATACCTGAGGCAGTGACATTAGAAATGGCATAGTATGCTCAAGACAGGTGCACTCTTTTTTAAGTGTCATGTTCACTGACATATTGCTTATCGCACAGGTGTATAGTACTGTCAGCATTAGCCAGATGTAGCTGCAGTGCATGTTATAAAGGGTCTGTCTTGTTTGTGTATGTTGTAGTCTGCTTATGTGTTGTGCATGGGATTGGAAATAAGACTGCTATGTGTAACGCATTTGTGGCTCCTCACCTGTATGTGTATGTGTGTGGATTACCATACATGATAGTGCAGGTAGTAATGTACTTATTTTATCTTCCTCCTCACAGGTGACCCTAGGGGTTGGAGTGTGTCTACCTTACAACCTGTTGTCAGTATCTCATTGGACGCTGATGATGATGGTGGCCATAGTGAGGCAGAGGTGGGGTTGTTGGGGCTGAATCCCATGGGTTGACATCCCACTTCCTCCCCATTTTCCCCACACACAGTCAGTATGCCCACACATACCCAGTCCCCTGTGGCCACAGATATCAGACAGAGTGAGGTGGCATCGAATAGGAGATTGTAGTGACTATGGCATCAGTGGGTGTGAAGACTAGCAATAGCCAAAGGGTTGATGAGGTCCCACACAGGCTGATTGACAGGGGTTCTCGAAGGAGAACCACTACCCATCCACCACCTGTCACAGGTGTCACATCACTGGTCACTCAATGCATGTTTTGGATCATCATGGAGGCACAGGCACATTCCGAGTGTAACACCAGGTGGATGCTCAGGATCATGGATGCACCACTGTCTGACATCCATGACTACCTCCACCACATTGATGATGCCTTGCATCATTTCACTGATGTAGTGGACAGACAGTGGGGTGAGACATTGTCATTCCTTGACAGCGCATTGTCTGTGCTAGAACATGTGGTGGGAGTAGGGTGTCGGACACATGGCCATAGGTCAGCAACAACATCCACTTAGAGTCCACGTGGCTGTGCACACTCATGATCCTATAGTGGCAGCACCTCCAGCACTTCAGAAGGGAGGGTGCTGTCCACACCATGGCTTGGCTGGCCGTGGGCACATGGTCATGGGCGGTCCTATGAGGGACATGGACCCAGCAAACTGGAATCACTGTCAGCAACTAGTACCACATCTGACCCTAGGCATGGTGGTGCCAGTGCCATTCCTGGCAGAACCAGTTCCCATGTACATGGCCAGAGATGGTGAATTGTCTAGTCTGCCATGTACAGTATACAGCTGTCCAACATACCAACATGTAGGACTAGC
>NC_056730.1:472157095-472189595 GCF_019279795.1 Protopterus annectens
AAGGTTTTATGCATTTTACTGGTACTTACAACTGTGTGGTGTCCATTGTATGAAAGATGACTTCCCAGAGCTAACTGCTACAATTCAGATAGTTAATAAATGGCTAAACAGTAAGGTGTTTTCCTTTTTGTGCTAGTTTTAACTAATTGTTGGAAGTGTACAATAAACTTAGGAAGGCGTAGTGGAGAGTTACCATGTACCCCCACATTCTGGAAAATAGTGTATGAATATGTGTGTTCAAAAGAATTTTTGTCAAATGTTAATTATTGTTAGCAAAGTTGCACTGACAGACAAGACTCAGTCTGAGGTAGTTTAAATCATTGGGATCCAGTTATTATAACCCTGATCTGTATCTGTAGACTGTGATGTTTATTTCAAGTTGTTGGGTGCTAGTAATTATCCAATGCAACAGTACCCTTTCACCATATGACCTTAAGGTTAATTGCCATTTGTATAATATTTGGAAACACTAGTGGATTTCCAGTGTCATGCTGCTGATTCTACTGTACTCAGATATTGATGGTTGCGTTATGGAACTTAAAGCCCATAGTTTAGCACAAAATATGGAGATTCAGCTGTCTGACATAGTGATGAGTTATGCTAAAATGTATATTTAAAACTGCTATGGCTAAAATAAACAGTAAAAGTTGAAAGCTAGTTCAGTATCCCTGCACCCCTGATATTTGGGTTTTGCCCCCTTCCATTTGCTACATATAACTCCAAGATCACTGTACGTCACAGTAAAAAGAATTGTTTGAGATATCACAATTTGTGTCAGTATACAATCATAGTGAATGCACTTTTGTGATCATATTTTATAGTGTCAGTCACTGGGTCACATTTCTCCCTGGCAGCCATTGGCCCCATATGAAGGTTTTCCTTCCTATATAAGGCAGTTACATGTTTGGAATGGGTAATTATTTCGTTTTCTCAAAGACTTCAGTGATTCAGCCATACAGGCTTGTAAAGGGTTAGATTAACTTAAAGTTTTCAAACTGTAGACAAAGCACCAAAATTGCAGCAGCTCTTATTTCCTTATAGTGAAATTAGTGAAAGATATCCAATAGAGTGCTGTGATTTATTTGTACAGTCTTATTATGTTTCCACTTGTTTGTTGATTATTTTTTCATAAATTTGTCTGCATGCTTCATGGTCTGTGAGTTAAATTTGGTAATGTAAAGCAATCCAAAATGGAAGCAATACACATGTGAATAAGTAATACTACTAAAAAGTAAATTTTAAAACAATAATGCTGGTAATAAGCTCATGGTCTGAGTAAAATAACATCTGAAATGTTCCTTAACAGAAGGCACTTGGTATGAGAGGCAATAGTGCTGGTGGCTAGGAAGGTTGTTCTAAACAGAAAGGAAAGGAAACTAGGTGGTCTGACCTATGGATATCCTAGAACAGATAGTAACAACCATCCATGAGTCAGCTGGATAACGGCTACAGAACGATGATCTTTTAATTCAAGAGATAGTTTGTAGTGATTTCACTTGTACTAATTAATGTCTTTGTTTTCAGTATGGAATGACAGCACTTCATCTAGCTGCCTGGTCTGGAGATATGGAGATCATGAAAATACTGATAAATGCTGGTGCTGCCCGGGATGCAAAAAACAAGGTATTTTGTTTTCTAAATTTTTAAAGAGCAAGCTAAACTGAACATTGCTAATTTAGTGGGTCAACATGTGCTGGCTGCACTCATTTTCAAACAATGGGCTGGATTCATGAAAGGCTACACTAAGTGCCACAAATTCCAATCTGTGTTCAAGAATATCCTTACCACATTTTTTGTGCTGTCTATTCACTCGGAAAGATTGTACTAAATGTAGATGTGGTCTACACATTATGGTATCCTTTATGAATCCTCCTCGAGATTTAAGACTGCTAGAAAATCCGTAGGCAAACTAAAATTAGGAGGAAGAAGATGGGAGTTATGCTTGTGTTGTCTGTTCACTCAGAATGGTGAACACTTAGTGTAGACATTTATGAATCCAGCCCAACAGCTATTTATTTGTTTATTTATCAGTTTCATGAGTTGATAGTTTCATCAGATTCAACAGAAATATGTCTTTGCCCTTAAACAGGAATAACAGTAAACTGTTAATATTCATTGGGAGTTGTAAGTAAATAAGTGCAAGATTTCTTATAATAAAACCGAATTAACAGCACAAATTCATCTTCTTAATTTCTAGTTTACTTTCAGAAAATATATTAAGACAAAGTGATTTTGGACTACTTGTAATCTGCAGAAAATAAAACAGCAAATAAATATTTTTTACCATATGAAATTCTGTTTCCAGAAGTTTGTATAGTGATTATTTCCCATGATGGGTATTGCAAAAGTTATCTATTAGCTGACTTCAGTTTGTTAATATTCAGCTTGGTTATTGCAGTGCTGTATGTTTGCAGTTGCTAAAAGGTGTACTTTGATTTCTGCAGTTAGTCTAGAATGTTGTTGCCTAAATCTTACATGACTCTCATATACATACAACATTGCAACAATGCCATATGAGCTCAGCCTTCCATTTAGTGATGGATAGCATAGAGAATTATAAGCAGACCACTGATCACTGTTAGTTTATTATGTTTTTGAGAAATTATGAATTTCCTGGAATCCATTCTGGGAACATATCAACTGGAGGCATGATAGGAGACCTATTCATTTAGGAGTTTTAGCTGTCATGCTATATTACCAGTTAAAAAAATTAGGAGCCTGAAGTGTTTAACAGCTTGAAAAGTTCTAAAATGGTTCACAGTTGCTGAACAAACAATAGCCAGAAATGAAGTGCACCTATAATATATGACAACCTTAAAGCTGTTGACATACTGCACTCTGCCACCCTTTGTTGTTTTTGTACCAGCACAAAGCATCTAATGGTTTTCACAAATGTGAGAAGGTATTCAATGCATTTCTATACTGACTGCTGTCTGTGTAGGAGCAACCCTACCGCTTATTAATTACAAGTTTTATGCATATGAGCCTTGCTATCACAAGCTTGTTATATCTATTTCTCATATATAAGCCTTGCTATAAAAATGTTATTTTTCCTCAAGTGCAAATGTAATCAGTGCCTTCCATGTATCGCAATCAGATTTGTGTCATCGTTTCTAAGAGTTTGCTTAATATGCCTTGTAGTCCTATACTGCTCAGCACACTTGTATTCTTTTGTTTACCTACCTTCATGGTCAATCAGTTGTGGAAACTAGTCTGTACTTTGACACTCCTTAATAAAAATGGGGTTATAAATGGACACTACAAATAGTAAATTAAGGTTAACAATTATTTTGTTTTGATATATTCTTCAGAAAGAAACTAAAAGATTAAAAATTAGTTTTATCTTTTAGGTTCTTTTTAATGAAAACTTCAATTTTTTATTTTTAGGTTATTTTAATGAAAACTTCACATTTTTATTTTTAGGTTCTTTCAATGAAAACTTCAAATCAAACTGTCGACTGTTTTTTTTTTTTTGTTTCTATGCCACGCTGAATAGCAATTACTTTTTGTTGTTGCCATTATAGAGAATTTTTCACACAGCATGTTAAACTAGCATAGTCACACCTTTCATGTCAGTTTGAAAATAATTTGGTGTGCTGCTGATTTTCTCTTGAAAATATGTTATAGTTTAATTACTTATTATTTTTTGGACAAGGCTGTACCACACAGTGATTTACAAGTCTGAACATGCACTTTTGGCAACTTCAGTTTGTATTCTTCAGCTCTTATTTTAAAAAGTGTGACCCAGAGAAAATAATGTAACTTTCTCATGCTTCCAGACCATATAAAAGTAAACAAATATGACCATGGCCAAAGTCCATGGAAACAGGGAAGATAATGGCCAGTAGGTGGTAATGTCCTTCAATGGCAGCTATTTCTGAAAAAAATGGATCACTCACATACAGTGATAATAGAAGGCAAATGCTCTTTGTGTGTTTAACAAGGCCTGTACTGCCTCAGACATGTCAAACCATAAGTAGGATCTGTCCTTTCTGGAAGCATTCCTTACAGAAAAGAAGGAAAGGAGCTGGAAGGGTGGTTTAGTAGGACCTCTGGTATTACCTATAAAGGAACAAAGGGAAATGGGGAAGAAAGGCATCATGGTGGGTAAAATAGATACATTTTGGTATCAGATTTATGTGTCAGCTGGGAAGAAAGTGAGTGGACCTAAATGAAACGGAGCAGAATGAGAATGAAACATATAAAGTGGAACAGCATGATAATGTTTGTAGTGGAAAGGGAAAAAGTGAAAGGAAACATAGAATGCTGATATGCCTAAACATGGCTAAAATGGCAGATTTGCTGATTTCAGTATAATTCTTTGTCCCTAACACAGTTTCTAATGAATACTTTCTTTGCTTCCATAGCTGTCCATCAAGCCTCCCATTTGTCACTCTAATGATTGCTCATTCCTTTAAGAGTGAGGGTTCTATGGCTCATTCATTCCCATTAAGGCAAGAGCTGAATACTGGAAGTGGGCCTGTCATCCACAGTGGCACCACAGCTTTCCTGGATTGGCTTTACTATTTCCTTATTCATGCACAGTGATGTTCATAGATGTATACTAGGCTAATGACCACTAGGACCCTTATAACCTAGTTGTGCCACCAAAATATAACCCTCAAATTTGATTTGTATTTGATTTATAGGGGTGACTTACTAACTGCCTCTGTCCATCAGAGACATAGGAGGGGTGAATATTTGATAACCCATCCACTGGTCCAACTTTTGCTTAAATAGAGATAGGGAGGAACTCTGCTTCACATGGATGGGGACCCTTTTCCACAGAATGGGAATTCTTGAGAAACACATCAGCCTCTCCAACATGTCCTATTTATGTTGCAAGTAAAATTTAGGTTGTTTAATCTAGTAGTTCTAATGCTTTTTGTTTTGTGGATGTGCAAAAGGTTCATCAAAACAGTTCCCAGGTATACCTGGTGTGCCAGTCAAAGATCACTTCTCAGAAGTCTGTATGATATTGAGTAATGAGATAGAGCTTTGGGGCAATCAGATTAAGACATTGTGTTTACTCCCTGCATTCTTTTTTGTAAAGAACCTTTGTGGACATTCCAGTTGTTGCATGTGTGTGGTCAGGTACATGACAAAGGGGGCATTATACTCTTATTGTTTAATTTCTCCAAGGTTTTGGGTTTCTAATACCATGATGGGAATGGACCCATTCTTAAGCAAAGTATGATTAAAGTTCACAAAATTAGTATTGTTTCAATCTTTGATGTTAGCAAGAAGTGCTCTTCGCAGCACCTGCAATGTGTTGTTATTGGTTTACAGTTTTTACAATAGCTTGCAGGTTTGCTCTTAAGTAGGAGCATTGTTTTTTCTGTTGTTAACCAGGTTGGTGTCTGTTTAAGGTGTGCATATAAATAGTTCTTTCTTATAGCTAAATGTTCATGTAAAAGTGTTAATACTTTTAGCCAGAAGTTAGGTATTGCATCTCGGCCTGGGGTTTTCTAATTAGGAGCTTTTCTTAACTGTATTTCAATCTCTCTGGCTGTTACTTCATCCCATTTCATATCCTAAACATTTGAACTTCTTATTCTTTCTTTTACTTCAACCCATTTAGCATCCTTGTTATGTTCCACAGGATCTTCATAGATATTTCTCTAAAATATATCTATTTCTTCTTTTTTTTGGTGGTGTTTCAGTCCATTTTGCCTTGTTTCCCAATTCTCTATAAAACATTTTTGGGTCATCAATAAGTTGCTTATTTTGCACTTTTACTTTATATTTATCTGCTTATCTTCTAAGTTTTTCTGCCTGTGCTGAGATTTTTAGTTTATTATTTGCGATAGTGAATGATAGATCCTGATCTGTTCTGATACTGTACATTGCTTTTATCACGCCTATCTTTTCGGGTATTTTTGTTGATCTGTTCCCTCTTTTATACTGTTCTAACAGTGACTCTTCTTGTCTTTATTTATTTATTTATTTATTCACTTATTTAACACTTGTTGATCGGGAAAGTCTAACTAGGACAGAGCCTATTTTCAGTGGAGGCCCAGGGAGAAATGCTCCAGATACATGTCTTTGGAATGTAGGAGAAAACTAGAACACCCAGAAGAAACCCACACAAACAAAGGGGGGACATGCAGACTCTGCAGAGAAGGCATCCCAGTCGAGAATCTAATGGGAGAACCTCTTGTTGCGAGGCGACAATGTTAACCTCTGCACCATTGCGCTGCCCGCTTTATACTTTTCTCTATTCGATACTTTCATGATGACATTTGATTTCTCTCCTTCCTTTCCCTTACTGCCCCATGATTTTGTGGTAAGACTTTATCTGTTATTAATTTAGCTGTACAGTAATATATCCTATTTACTTCTGTTATATTGAATGAATCTCTACGGACAGCCCTAATTACTGTGTTCATTTGTTTTATCAAACTTTTAACTTTTGGGGTTTTATTGACTGTCTGTATTCTATTTCTTTCATTGCTCTTAATATGTCTGTCCATCTCTATTAAATCGAGCAACTCTTCTCTTAGATCATTTTCTTCTAAACTGATGACACAGTCTTTGTTTGTCATTTCCTGTCGGCATTCTATAGAAAGTTCCAGAGCATCTTCTTGTGCCACATTCTTTTCAGTTTCATCCTGTGTCATAGGTTCATAGGTTCATAGGTTCATACTAGGCTATCTGCCCAAGGGCATTTATAAGCCTAGCCCATAGTTATGTGGCTTTCGCCACCCCTTTAGTTTGAATAAAACTATGCCTATTATTTTGCTGTGCCTCTGTCAAGCAGTGACACTGAAGTAATCCCTGGGGTATAGCTGCGATCTCCCATCCATTGGTCAAGATTCCTCTTGAACAAGGCCAGCGAGGTGCTCTGCCTCACATGTACCGGGATTTTGTTGCACAGCATAGGGAGTCTCTGGGTGATGAATCTGTCCCTCCAGCACGTTCTATTAATAACCGTGCCAAGGTTTAAGTCTCCCGCCCTTGTGGTTCTGAGGGATCTAGATTTTTTGAGATGAAGCATATTCATCAAATCTGGGTTTGACATGGCCTTATATGTCAGGCACAGGTCACCTCTGAGCAAGCGGTATGAGACTGAATAGAGCTGGAGTTCTTTCAGTCGGGCAGCATAAGACATATTTTTGAGACCCTTTATCCTTTTGGTGAGGAACTTTTGGGGCCTTTCCAGCTGCAGCAGGTGTCGGGTCAGATACATTCCGAACGGGGCATTGTACTCAATCATAGGTCTAATGAGTGATGAGTACAGGGGGACGATGACCTCCCTTGATCTAGATGTGAATCCCTTCATGATCAGGTGGGCAATATAGAAGGTTTTCCTAACTACTTTAGCAACATGAGTGTCAAACAAAAGGCTACTGTCAACCTGGGTCCCCAGATCCCTGATGACTTTTTCTGTGCTCAATGGATTGCCACCTATATGGTAGCTAGGGGTAACCTTGTTTTTCCTGAAGGGTGTGACTATGCATTTCTTGGCGTTTAACTTTAGGCCATGGCTCTGGCACCAGTTATCCGTTTCTGTGAGGCCCTTCTGAAGGATATCTGTGTCAGATGTGTTTTCGACTATGGCACCCAGTTTGCAGTCATCTGCAAACTTTGTCAGCCATAACCCTCCTGTGTTTGCTTGTACTTCAGAAAAGTAGATGCCGAACAAGAGTGGACCCAGGACTGAGCCCTGTGGGACACCACTTGTGACAGGCTTTGAGTCTGACATGGCTCCAGCAACTCTGACCCTGTGGGTTCTGTCACTTAGCCAGTTTGCAACCCATCTTGTGATGTATGGGTTTACATTCAAGCTGATGAGTTTTTCGATGATACCTGAGTGGGGTATTGTGTCGAAGGCCTTTGCCAGGTCAAAGTAGGCTGTATGGACTGCCTTTCCCTCATCAATGGCCTTGGTGACTGTCTCGAAAAAGTCAACCAAGTTTAAGAGGCATGATCTGCCTTTGACACAGCCAAACTGGGTTGGATCCAAAGTCTGCAAGTTCCCTATGTCTTTATTTATGAGTTCCATTATGATCCTCTCCATGGCTTTGCAGATAAGGCTTGTCAAGCTAATGGGGCGGTAATTTCCAGGGTCGGTGGAGGCACCGCCCTTGTGAAGTGGGACCACAGTCGCCGTGTGCCACTCCTTGGGTACATATCCTGAGGTGAGGCTAAGATTAAACAGCGGTCCTAACTGTGGGTTTAATTCCTCGTTGAGTTCGTGGAGCACACAGCCGGAGACACCATCCGGTCCCATGGATGCTGTGTTTTTTGCCTTTGTGAGAGCAGTTCTCACCTGGGCGTTGGAGATGTTTGGGGGGCTACAATCCTCTGGTATAGATATTTCTCCTTTTGGGGGGGGGGAGTTTGCACTGAACCTGTCAGCCAGTATGTTGGCAATGTGTGTAGGTTCAGTAATCTTCACATCATTTTGAACTAATTCTGAGCATATCTGGGAGTTTCCTCCTAGGTTTCTAACATAGCTAAAGAAGGCCTTATGATTGTCTTTTGAGTCCTTGGCGATTTTTCTCTCAAAATTTGCCTTGGATGATTTTATGAGAGCTCTTAGTTTTTTACTGATAATGATCAAAGGTGTCTTACCTTTCAAGGATTTTGCTCTATCTTGTAGTAGCTTCCTCCTTTTGTTGTAGAGCTTGTTTATGGCTGGGGTCCACCAGACTGAATGCTTGCCTTTGGTACAAAGAGTCTTAGTTTTGTTTGGGATTGCCTGATCTATGCAGTCCTGTAGGTGCTGGTAGAAGGCATTTGTAAGTGATTCAGCGGTTTGAGTAATGTTTACCACTGGCTCAGGGGCCTTAAAGGAGACCACACTAGTTTTTAGAAGTGTGAAGTCGGCTTTTGAGAAGTTTTCACTGTGGTCTTTTTATTTCAGGTGGGGCGGGATGAGGACCTCCAGCGAGATTAGTTTATGATCTGATCTCACCAGTGAGGGGTATACTTCGGTGTTGAACATTTTGATCCCATGTTCGTGATGATGAGATCAAGTATGTTTTCTCCTCTTGTGGGGATGGTGACTAGTTGTTCCATGGCATTTGAGTTTATGAACTCCAGGAATCTTTGGGTTAGAGTGTTTGGGCTTGAGTAGTGTTCCCAGTCTATATTAGGGTACTTGAAGTCACCTAGTATGATGGTGTTTGGAGATACATTTATCCCTCCAATGTTTTCAGGAAGGCCATGTGAGGTTCCTGAGTTTGAGAGGGTGGCCTGTAACATGCTACAAATTGCAGAGCAGTCTTGCCTATGGTTAATTGCACCTGGATGGTCTCCGATGCATCGTGCGTTGCCACCAACCTTGAGGTGTGGGTGTCCTTTATGGATATGGACACCCCCCCCTCCTTTCTTGCTGTTGTCCGGATTTTGGGGCCGGAATGCATGATATGAGGTGAAACCTGATAGTGCTGGGGTGCTCTCAGGAGCCTTGAACCAGGTTTCTGTCACAGCACAGACATCGATGTTCTCCATATTGAGAAGGGCCTCGAGTGCGTGCATCTTGAGATTGAGACTTCTGGCATTGAGCAGCATTACCCTTAGTTTTTTTCCTTTTTGTGTTCTAGGGTGGTAGGTTTAGAATTTGAGCCTTGCCTAAAAAAGGCACTATGGGGGTGGCAAGAGCCTTTGCCAATATCCGGAAGCCCAGGGGTGACAGGTGCAAGCCATCCCTTGCGAAGCAGCATGGCTTGTCCAGCATGTCATCCCAGGCAGACAGACATTGGATCCCCTTTGAATGACACCAGAATTTAAGCCAATTATTAAAGCTGATCATCTTATCACTGTATTGTGGCATCATTCTAGGTGAAGGTAGGATACTGCTCAAGGTTATCATCTGTTGCTCTTTCATATGGAAACTCAATGGCCTGTCACTCCACATCATCGACTGCGTCAGAGTTGCCACAATTTTCTGTTCCTTCCCTTGCTGTGCAACTCCAGCTGAACTTTTGTACTGCTTTCCTATGGAAGGCTCCAAAGTATTTTCATATGGCAACTGCTCAGATGTTTCCTTCTCCACTGGTTTCTCCTTAATTTGGGGATCCATTCCTCTGTCCTGCTGTGATGTTATCAGAGTTGGATTGTTTACACTATATCTTTCACTCAGTTTAGTATTTCTTGTATATTCTATAATGGGTCTGATGCGGGCTGAGTACAGTGGTATGATGAGCTCTGTGGGACTAGATGTCATGCTCATCCTTATAAGCTGAAAAATATAGAAGGATTTTCTTACTACCTTGGACACATGTTGGTTGAAGGCTAGGTTACTATCTACATGAGTTCCAAGATCCTTGATTAATGAATCAACTTTTAAGGGTTTTTTATTGATGAAGTAGCTACCTGTGGTGGCAGACTTCCAAAAAGGTACTATAATGTACTTTTGGGTATTTAGTTTTAAGCTATGGCTTTCACACCATGCGTTTGTCTGTATTAGACCTTCCTGAAGGGTGTCAGAGGTTTGACAAGTATGAACTGTGCAGGGCTGCCACTCACTTCTCTGGGCGATATGTATTTACTGTTGCAACCTTGAACTTCTTCTACTCTACCAGGCCTTTAAAAAAAAAATCTTTCTTACTTTGCTTACATTACCTATGTTTACATATGTTATGAAGTTACTCTAATTGTGCCCAAATTGTATTTTGATATTATTTATGTGATTTTACACTAATTGTATATGATATTATCTGTGTAATTTGTGACTTTGTCTATGTAATTTGTTACTTGTAACACTGTATGACTATACCTACTGCAGGTTTCTCCTCAGGTCTCCACTGAAAATGGGTCTTATGACTCAGCTGGACTAACCCAGTAAATAAATGTCAAATAAATAAATATGTGTGCAGATGCCCCACTCCTGTTAAGGCAAATACCTCTATTACCTTTCTAATCTCCATGCATGAAATAGAACAGAGGTACACATTCCCAGGCATGTACCCCTCCCACCTAGGGAGAAGCAAGTGCAGCCCTTTAATTGTCCTTCCACCAACATGGCTGCTTAAGCACCAGGACTGCTAATTAATCCCAGACCATTCAGCTATTTGTGGACAAGGCTCTATCCCTCTACAGCACTGAGCTGACATTTTGTAGCTATTAGTTATTATTACCTCATAATTCTTTCTTACAAGCATGTGAGCTCATGTTTTAAGTAGGCAAAGTATGTCTTGCACATAACCAGGAAATGTAAAATTCAAACTTTAACAGAATCAAATGCACCAGAATATCTGCAGGTTACAGAGAATAATCAATAATTAGTAATTAATGTTTTAAACTTTTAAGTGATAGGTTTCTCTGAATCTGATTTATTGCTTAATACTTTCAGTTGTTATTGACAAGGGTGGAAGTCACAGGACTTAGTACTAAAATAACTGATCGGAGAACATCAGGAATATGTTAGCAGAATATATGCTCATTTAGTAGCGTCCTTCAGTAGTGGCATGAACAAAGAATAAATTCAGCATTAAGACAGTCATATTGAATTGTATGAAAACAGACCATATTATGATGTATGCATTAAGAATGTTATGTAATTATCCCTAATGAAGAGACATAAATGTACTGTAAACGTGTTAAGAAAAGCAATGTAATAAGTTTTATGAAGCAACTGAAAATGTCAGAACCTATAATAAGTATTTTGCACAAGCTTTGTTGAACAAGGGCTGAGGTAGTGCTCCTAGGAACCAGAAAGAGTGAGGATGAGGAACAAAACTTAGTGTATATGAGGGGAAGGCCCTAGAAGATCAAGTTGAGAATGGTTTTACATCCCTAAGGGTTAAAAACCCTTCAGCTCTGGATACTAGATATCATGGAGTGCTGTATCACGTGGTAGCAGAGGTAGCAGGTAGACATATGTGTCTGACCAACAGGTCTTTTGGCATGCAGGAAGCATATTAAGAGTGAACTACATGTCTACACAAATGAGAACTAGGACAACTCAGTACATTATAAACTGAATGCCACACTTCTCATAATGTGTAAACTGAGAAATATTTCTTGAAGAATGACCTATGTGCCTTAATGCAAATATGCACTTATTTACTTGTTCAGCAAATTAATAATTACAATGGTCAGAAAGACCACCTTTATGTATAACTTAAGTCATCCATATTATAAAACAGGAAGTGTAAAACTCCCATAAATAAATATGGCAGTGTATAACAGGAGGTAAACATGTATACTGTACAACTATAAAATAGAAATGCTCAGTGACACAAATAATTTGACCATAATATAAACAAAATGGCTACAATCTTACATGTTGACTAACAGGTGAAATGAAATAAAAACAGGATTATCTTCTATTTGTACCACAATTTGTTAATATTGCTTTTACATATCCCATGTCATTAGCCTTACACAAAATATACTGTAGTATTGTGGAGTTGAAAAACTTGTCATTCAGTGAGATGGCCTGTAACCAGAGTCAAAGTAACCCTAATTCTCTTATAAAAAGGGAATGGACATTGGAAGCAAGAGACATGTCTGCTTCCCACAACACAGGAAATATAAAAGGATACAGGCAGGGCCTAGTTTAGAGGACTTATACAGGAAGTAGCCTAATACCAGGACTAGGGCCTGTCCAACAAAGTTGTATAGATGGGAGCATGATAATACGAATTGGCCTGTCCAAGACCAAAGAAGCCAGGTCACATGAAGGAAAATAATGTGAAACAATATCAGAGACACAAGCAAGGAAGGCCTGGGCACTTGGCATCAATAAGACTGAGAAGAAGGGTGAGTTGCTGAACTTTAACAAACTATTTTTTTTTTTGTCATTTATGTCTGAAAATTATCTGAAAGCAATTAGTAAGTTTCTGTATTGCTATAACAAGTTTACTTTCAGTAAAGGCATGATTTAACTTATAAATGTAGTCTTTGTTCTGTGAAAGACAAAGATTTGTAACATAGGTGCATTGTAAAATGAAAGAATGAGGGTGGAAAATACTTGATATTTCAATGAAATTCTCTAAGGTGTGTCTTGAGGGTCCTAAAGATATAGTAGTGATGTTCAAATGCTGGCAAAATGTGATTCTATGCCATACCTCTCAACCTCCTGCAGCAAAAAATCTGGACAAAGCCATAAATAATGTGGGGGACAAAGGCCCAAAAAAGGGACGATTTTTAAATACTGAATAGCAGGTTTTGCATTAGCATGAATTTTCTGATGGGCATGAAGTCAGAAACTCAAATATCTGTCATTATTTTCTGA
Source organism: Protopterus annectens (assembly GCF_019279795.1). Lineage (NCBI taxonomy): Eukaryota > Metazoa > Chordata > Ceratodontiformes > Protopteridae > Protopterus > Protopterus annectens. The sequence goes on from NC_056730.1 coordinate 472,170,285, forward strand.
ATTCAATCCTAAATGATTTATCAGTGTTTTGTTAGAAAACCACAATTTTGTGAGAAACAGACAAAATTATGAAGCAAAAATATGGATGCTCAGTGAAAATCTAGACACTTGAGAGGTGTGTTCTATGCTTTTATGCAATACACTTCACAGAAAGAATGAGAAATGAGCATGCTCCCTCTGCATTTAACCTTTTTAAGGGAAGAACTCTTGGGTATGCCAAAAGTAACAAAATATTTTAACAAATAAACCACTATGGGGTGCTGTTGCTGAGCAAAGGGAGAAATTAAACTACATGGTTCTTGAAAAATGTAAACAAATGGAAGCACAATATAAAATATGGATTATTCCCTAAAAGGCCAGAAAGGGCTGATATCTGATCTTAAGCAGGTAAGTTAAAATCTTGTTCAAAAGAATGCTCCTCTGCCTACCTGCATTTGGAGTTAGCCTGTTTGATTTTTCTTGGTACTTTTTTGCTTGCTTATTCCCTGTGGAGTTCTTGGATTATAGATATAGTCAGTGGATGTACCCATAAAGACTGAAAAAGTAAAAAGTCATGGGCATTCAGAAGCCATGTAGCTGAAACACTATGTTCTCAAGGGGTCATTTGTATATATGCCATGGATCATCACTACATGAGGTTTAAGGTATTACACAGTGAGGACTCTAGTTTGAATGGGTCTTTCTTTCAGTTTTTACTAATGGTTTGTCTGTGTAACCTTTTTTACCCTTTAGTTTTGATATTATTTGGGATATTTTGCAGACATCATAATGGTTATAGACATGAAGTGTGATTTTAAGTTCTGTGTTTCTAAAGTATAGCCTAGAGTTTGCTAGAGAGGACTGTTGCCTGGCTTGGTCTTTCTTGCATTTGTAGCTATTCATTAGCATATTTAAAGATATATACCCCCAAAGGTAACAGGTAACTGTTCCCATGTGTAGATGCACAGCTTTTTGCTCTACCCAAATAGGTTATGTCTTGAAGGAACACAAATAGGGTTCTAAGAATATGAATATGGTGTGATGAACTTACAATAAAATTAGATATTCTGCCTCATTCTGCTGCTAATAGAACCCACATCACCTGTGTCATAGTTAGGACATTATCCCTGTACACCATTGGTGCCGGCTATAAAATAGCATTTTTTATAGCCACCGTTTTAGTTCATGCCTAAGGTGATGTGGTCTTTGCAATAAAGCTTATTACATTTATGATGCTTTCTGCAACTCAGGACTGGACTTGGTGTATAATATGTCTTCTTCCCATTAAATCTTCACCTTTTTTGTATAACCACAACTGCTGCAATGTCCAAGTTTATAGCAGCCTTTTCTATATAAATTCCTGCTCTTAATAGAATAGAAAGTCCCATGGCACTTATCAAAGAAAGAGTTGTGGAAGATCCTCTGTGCTTTGGTCAAATTTCCCCTAATCACTATGAATACCACCTCCAGTTTCCCTAAAAGGAGGATTCTAACATGGTGGGACTTAATCTGGTCAACAAAGAATAAATAGAAATAGAAAGTAGCCCAATCTATCTGATATACTTTGGCATTTTCTTAATACAAATCTTATATGTGATGGAGGCAAATATTTTAATAAATGATCACAACAAATTATTCCACTATCGTTTTTATAATTGTTGCAATCTTAAAAGTAAAAGAACTGTGGATGAATGTACATATTGAGGCCAGTTCCATTTTAGATTCCAGAGTGTTACTTCTTGCAAATTTTCTTAAATATTTCATTTTTTGTAACATATTTATTTTACGGTTATAGCAGCTGTTATTTACTATAGGTCCTGTTATATAAATTATCTCTCCAGATTAGCTGTTAAAAATATTGCACTTTCTGATATAACAATTTAGAACCCTCAACTGACTGTATGCAAGGCTTCTAGGGTGGTCCCTTTGTGCATTTAAGGAATTTCATGATGCTGTTTCTTTAAAATTACATAATGCTATTTCTTTCCTGTTAATTAATCTTAGGCTTTAATTAGTATTAGATGGTCAAATATTCTACAGCTAGAGAATATATGTCATAAAGATTTCCCAAACCTTTTTAACAATGCCTACTCCCCAAAATCACTGCACAGTCTGAAAGTTAAATCACTGCACAGTCTGAAAGTTACAGAACTTCTGTTTTATGAGTAAGACATAAAGAGTTGGTAGTTTCAGAAATGTTACTGTTAAATTCTCATTTGTAAAATAGCAACAACCTCATTGCAGTTAACCTTTTCCAACATATTTTAATTTTGTGTGAGTATCAGAGAGGTGACTGAGTGGAAAAGCAGCTATACTACTAAATTTTTGTAAGACTATTTTAATTTTTGTTTGCCTGTCAGCTAGGGAATTGTGTGGAAGTACTTTATGACTTCTTTTCCAAAATGTTTGAGCATATTGTCTAAATACCAGTGTCCAGTGACAATAATAATGTTGCCTTCCTTGTCTGCTTATTTTAAAATAAATAATTGTCCTAAATAGATGAAAGCCAGCCATTGTGATACAGTCAAGTTGTAATACTCATGATCGTACCTACAATAATCAATTGCTGCCTTTCTGACCTATTTGAAACAACCTTGTTTCATACATTTATAGCTGCACATAAGCTGAAGAAAGTGGTAGGCATGCCCTTTTTGACATTATATATTAAAAAAACAGTGGTTTAATTTTAGCCTTATTGGTAAACTTTGTATTTCCATAAACAAATACAGATATCACTACTTGTATATTAGCTACAAAGTCACTAGTTTACAGTTTTCTTGTCAGTCAGTTTACTTTCACCAGCAAAAAATACAAAAGAGACAGTTTGTAATGAACTACAAAATCTCAGCATTTACTTCCTGAAAACATAGAGGCAGATATTAGTCTTTTCTAAGCAATGATAGGCCTTACTTAATATAAACATTCAAATACATTAATATTAACCCGATTATCAGTGTTTGCTGAAACACTTAAGCCTCATGTGTGAGCTCTTTGTTTCTTTTGTCCTCTTGATGATACCAGTACCATTGTAGTGGTAAGCCGCTTCACTTTTTCAGTGTAAATGGGTTTTGAATTGTTTTGCTTTACTCTATGGAAGGCTTGTGCTGAGTTCGCAGGAGATTTTCTTAATCTACTCCATACTGATTCATTACCTCACTGAGTTCTGGAGATGTCCAAACTTATTTTTTTCTCAAGAGTTTCAGTGGTTTTAACTAGCACTAAGATTACACTAACAGTTTATTAGTTTCGGCCTGTTTTGCTTCCATTCTTGTGAAAGGAATTGCATCTGTCCTCTTTAGTCTCCAGAAATATCACCCTTCTCACAAGTTTCTCAAGAAGGCTAGATAAAAATATCAGTAGCTATCCCATTGGTTCCTTAAGCATTGTAGGGTGAATTTCTTCACTTCACACTAGCTTATCTACATTTACCTTTTTAATTTCCTAATTGACATTTCTTTCCTGAAAGGTCCGGGACCAGCCCCATCTTCCTGGCTTCTTCTACTGAAAGGAAATCTCTTTTTACCCTCCTCTGTAAATACCGAGTATTCATGTGACAACCTCACTTATGGCATCCTTTCTGCCATTCTTACAAATATTTTCTTAAGTGATTATTACCTGTTTTTTTTTTGGCTTTCCTGTATAGATAGAAACATAGGCTATCGCCATTTTTATTGTAATGGCTATCTTTGTTTGGGGGGACAGTCTTTGCTTTTCTGAATGCTTAATCTGCTTCTGGCTATGATATTGTTGCTTGTCTTATACCTTTTATGTTCCTTATATTTCCCAAACGCTAAATATTTTCCCCTAACCACTGAAACACCCCTATCTGAAACCACAATTTTTTTTTCTGCTTTACATAGTAGCCTCACACAAAGTGTTGTGCTACTTCATGATGACCTTTTTATGCATTCTCATTGTTTAGTCACACAGCGTTCGTTTTCTAGAGGAACTGAGAAGTGGGAGGGGAATACTATGTTCCCAGATATCAAGTCTGATCACCCAACAGATATTTTCATAGAATTCTATTTATAACATTATATACTATGCAACAGGGCTGGCAGTAGAAAAGCATACTAAAGTCCTTTGTGATTCATAAACTATGGTACACAATAGGCTTTGACGTTGTACACAGTCTTACCCCACTGTGTATTCAAAATGCTCCATGTACAGAGTACAAATGCACCCTTCTCCTAATCACACAGGAGTCATAAGCACAATACCATCAGTGTACCATCTGGTTCTATGGGGTAAAGTATTGGACTCCAGCCTCATGCAATCCAATGGTTTTGAGCTTGGCAGTATAGAGATGCCCCTTCCATGTTAATATGCTGCTAAACATACATAACCGAGCAACATATTAGCGCAACTTAAATAAAAAAACAAAGCTTCATTTACATGATAGGAAAAGCCCAGCTGGCTGTGGAGTTCCCTGTGATGCAGGCAACTCTACTGCCACAATTGCACTTCCTTCTCAGTCAAACTAATCAGCCCCCAAGGATAGGAGCCTGCACAAAACTTGATTCTCTCATTACCAATTTTTATAATCATCCTATCTCTGCCAACATGCCTAATGAGTGAAAATGTTTCACAAACCACTCATAGCTATGATAGGAGAATACTACACAGCAGTGAAACCTGCATAGCTTTCCTGTTGTGCAGTGTTGCAATGCTATGCAACTCAGCAGAGTGGAGCAATTGTTTGTTTGTAAACAGGATCAAGAATGAATTGGGTACAGCAATGTTTAGTACTGCGTGGTGTACTCTGCATGGCTGTGTACAATTCATAAAGAATAGGCATGTTTTGTTCACTGTCATTAAGGACTGCATGCCATATCTATGAACTATGGTCCTGAATGGTGGCATGTTAAACACAGAGCACAGAGTGCTTGTATGTCTTTGTGCACTGTGATTATGCATACTAAGGCATAACACTGGAGTATGGCATCTTCTAGTGTCTTATTACTTAACTTTGTAGCAGTCAGTACATCACATTGCACTGGTATCATTTACAAAATGTCTGCTCTATAAGGTCTCCTATATTTCTTTAAGGTATACAGTGTCAAATTATCACGTTGACTAGGGGTGCTCAGCTGGCTCAAGTTCCCTGACATCCAGTACTGCAGTGAAGAAAATGATCTGCTCTGCAATACAGAAAGAAAGAACTGTTTTTATTTTTCATTTTAAAATTGAAAGTAGATCCTCACAGACTGAATTCAATCAAACAGTCCTCCAAGTTCAGCCACCCCCGCTGATATTTGCCATCAACAACTGCAGAACCCTCATCTTCATTAGCTACGGACAGATCATCAATGTTCAGTGCAAACCTGTTAGTAAGGTAATAGCTTCTTGACGTGTCAATACGCTTTATTCTTTGAGCATTTCAGTTAAGGGCTGGCATTCTTTAAATAATGGGTTCCAGCATTGGCAGTATGTCAGTACAAAATACCACCTACTGAATGAGCTACCGCAGTGACATACTGAAATTCTGTCCCACCTGGTAACCCTGAAGTCACTACAAAATTACTTTTTGGGTTGGTGTTAATAGCTTTTATAAGTTTTTTTCATGGATACTTTCATTCATTGTCTGATTACCTGCTTAATCCTATGCAACGCTTCAGAGGAGCCAGATCATTTCCTGGCATTCAATGAGCACAAGGCAGCAAAACTCATCAGGAATGGGGTGACATCCCTCACAGGATGCATATACATACACAGACATGCACACACAGGCACACATAAACACACAAAAGCATACACACTCACTCATTCCCACATGATATGCATGCCTGTGGGCAATTTAGAAGATCACCAATTTAACTACAGCATCTCTTTAGAATGTGGGAGGAAACAAAAGCATATGGTAAAAAGCCATGCAGATACAGTGATGACATGTAGATTCTACAGAAATGGCACCTCAGCAATAAATAAATAAATAAATAAACTGGAGAACCAAGCACAGTGAGGCAGTAACACTAAGCCCCCTGCCACTGTACTGCCCAGTATGCTGAAAAAGTGGCACGACTATGCTGAAACACACAAAGGTACTGCCCTTTGGCAAACACAGTCTCAAAAACGTTCTGTTGTTTTCAGCATATTGGACCTGAAACTTGAAACATAGTCCTTTCTTCTGAGTACCTTATGAGTATGTTAACTTTTTATATCCAGAAAACAATATTTTTCTTGATGACATTGTAACCCTCTGTCTAATACATGAATATTTCACTATTATTCATGAGTCAGTGTCATAAAAATAGGTTTTTCAAAGTTTTTGGATAAATTATGGACAATCAGCAAAATCATCAGTTTTCGTGTAATCTGGCAAATGCATTAACAATTCTGTAAAATGTTTACCAAAGTGACACCAAACACTTTGTTTTAGAGCATTTCTAAATGTGATATCTACCCCTATTCAGCTCCAAGCTGAGATCTTCTTTTCATACTTCCATTACAAAATAGCACTGCAAGAAGGGTAGAGTTTTTTTGGCATTAACAAATGCATATACTCATTAACTTCAGTGTTCAATGTAGTTGCCCATTAATCTAGAAATTAATTAAACAAAATGTGTCAAATATTCACTCCAATGGAGATCAGGAAGTTTGCACTGTAACTTCCACTGGACGGAGCATAAGCCTTTTGACTGAATCAAATTATATCCTCACATTTCAAACAAATGATCATATCTCTGGAACCATAGGGTTTATGGTAGAAGTATAAATGGCAAACACTTCAGCACAAACGTCTTTTATAGTATTAGTATTCTTTAGGTTCTAGGTCTTAAACCAAATTTTATAAGCTACAGTAAACACAGTAACTGTTATATTTTTAATATCTTGTAAACAACTTTCAATATCTCAGCAACCACTCAAGTTATATACAAACTGTTAGCAGTATTTTATTCATCTAGCTGAGGGCTTTCATATGAGGCTAAAGAGTTCCGTCTGTGTTACTTGGTTATTGATATATTTAGAAAAATGTGAAAATTATATCTATATAAATTTATATAATAAAAACAACAGTTAATATCTCTATACCTGCACTAGACAAAGGTCAAATATTAATGCAGTTGAACTAAAACCACAACGAAGCACCTCCACGAAGAGAATGTTCCTGTGGTGTAGAATAAAAATGAAATGAAAAAAGCAAAGCACATCCACATGAACAAAGCACAGCTATGACTCAATTTCTCCGATGTTGTAAAGTTCTATATATGCACAAAACGCTGCTGGACACACCACAGGTTAATACTATGTGCTTTATTGGCATAGATAGGTAAGCGCTTTCACCATTGAGGCTTCATCAGACCAAAAAGTAATAGATGAATGAAGGATCTTAAATACTTCCAAATCTAATTACTCATGAATAATTAATCGAGTGACATAATTTCCTCAATGCCATAAAGGCATGCATCAAATTTAAAACTGATATAACGTATCTTACTATATTAAAATATCTATTTGATACCATTTAGACAGATGTAAATCAATTATTCATTAAAATCAATAAAACTTAGAAATATAAGAATAAAGAATATATAAAAAAGAATATGAAATAATGAAAAATAAAGACTTTCCTAAAGTGTTACACATAATACAATACATATAAAGTTAAATATTCAAACTTTCATTCAAGCTATGAAGAGACATATAAGTTATAAAAAATGCCTGTCTAAACATGTATCAAAGAAAATGTGCAAATACAATTTAATCACTGGATTTTCATTTAATGGCTTTTAATCTTCTACTATTCATTTAATGGCTTTTAATCTTCTACTATTTCATTTAATGGCTTTTAATCTTCTACTATATCAAAGAAATAGTAGGGGAAGAGCAAAAATTTCTTTTTAAAAACAGAAAGAATTTAAAACAGATTCTATGTCATCCCAAGAGTTTAAGAAAGGTAACTCATGGCAATAATGTATATGGAACGAAACCATGTCATTGATGTAACCAATGTGAATATATATAGACACAAGAACCACTTTTGTCCATCCAGTCACACAGCATGTGTTTACATTTCATATGCAAGCTGATTGCCACACAGAACATGTGGTATACCTTGCTAGGTGTGTGTCATGTAGTGCATTTTATATAGGAAAAACCAACAGGAAAATGAGAGAAAGGATTAGGGAACATCTTTACCAACTAAAAATGACTTCCTGCGCGAGGGCAAATGCACGGCTCAAACCAACTGATCAGGAACTCCAAAAAAATGATAGAGCCAGCATACAGTGACCTGAAAATTCATATTTATTAGACAATCATAAAAACAACAAAAAAAACAGACCAGTTTTGGCCGGATCTTATCACAGCCTTCCTCAGTGTTAAACAAATTAATCAGTTGTTGTCTTTTAAATATACTCAAGTTGAAACTAATTGGTTATCCCTAAAGTTGTTCATTAAGACCAGGTGGGAATAATCCCCCTAGTTTAATTATCCACTTTTTTCTTTTGCATTCAAAATTGAGTGTCAACCAGTTTTGTTAGAACTGTTACCTTGGATAATGTCAATAATCATAAAAGAGAATCTGGCTGTTTGGTGTACCAGATGGTGCTTGTAAAGTGCATTGTTGGCTTTTTTATTTTTAATGTTGCTAATATGTTCTGATATTCTTAATCTAATAGGACGAGAAGTTTGCCCAATATAAAATGAGCCACAATTGCATGTGGCCAGATATACAAGCCAATCACTACTACAATTGGCAAAGAAGTGGACATCATAAACTACTGCACAATTTCTGCTAGAAAACTGTTTGGATTTCTGTACATATACACAATTAGTATAATGTCCACAAGGGAAACAACCCGTCAAAGGTTCCCCAGTTAATGTGGTTTGTAAATGATGAGACTCATTGTTAACATGACTATGTTTGTAATGGCTAAAGCAAGAACTACGATTTTTGCCTTTCTGAAATGAGAATAGACACTTGTCTGGTATGATGCTAGCAACATCATTGTCACATTGTAAGATATTCCAGTGTTTATGTACACTTTGAATGAGTGAATCTGAATTTCTAGCATAGGTAGTGACAAACCTCATTGGTTGTGATTTGGTACTGTTATGGTCTTTATAACTTAATAGTTCCTCTCTATCAAGTGTATTTGCATGCCTACTGGCACTTACAACATGTCCCATATTGTACCCTCTGGATCTAAATCTAGTAGTCAATTCCATCCTCTGTTGTTGAAATGAAGTGTCAAGAGAACAAATCCGCTTGATTCTAATAAATTGTGATTTCGGAATGTTGCGAGCAATATGTGGTGGATAAAAACTGAATGCGTGAAGGATGGTATTGTATTGGGGATGTTTCCTAAAGACTTCAGTACTCAGTGTATGATCCAGGAGTCTATTGATTAATACATCCAGAAAAGTGATGGTATTTAAATCATGATGTACCGTGAACTCTAGACCCCATGGGTTGTTATTCAAATAGGATAGGAACTCCATTAGATATTGTATATCACCCTTCCATACCATCCAACAGTCGTCCAAGTAATGTCTCCAAATGTCAATGTGTTCCAAATAGATATTGTTATCGTAATCATAAATTATGTGTTTTTCAACATAGGCCATAAATAGATCTGCATATATCGGAGCAAAAGAAGCTCCCATTGCTGTGCCTTTTGTTTGCCAATAACAATTATCTTGATAGAAGAAGACGTTACTCTGAAGAACATATTCGGCTAGACATACCAAAAAACTATTAAAGTCCGGTCGATATAAATAAGCCACTTCCAACCAATAAGCCAATGCCTCCAGACCCCCTTTATGTGGAATATTAGTATATAGGGCACTTACATCAAGGGTACACATGAACCAACCAGGTTCCAATTGAGTATCAGAAATAATTTGTAGAAAGTTCGTGGTATCTTGCAAATGTGATCGCACCAGACTCAGTAATGGTTTAAGGTGTTTAATAAGATACAGAGAAAGTGGTTCGGTAATATACCCTTTACCTGATACAATAGGTCTACCAGGTGGGTTGGAGGGGTCTTTGTGGATTTTTGGTAAGAAATAAATATATTGGGCTACTATATCCTGGGTAGTAAGTTGATGCATGGTGTCCTGCGTGATAATAGCTTCATCCTTGGCCCAACCCAAAAATTCCTCAATTCGTTTTTTGAAACGGAAAGTAGGATTGATGGGCATTAAAGAATAGTATCTTTGGTCCGAAAGTTGTCTTGTCTTGTGATGTACACGAAAACAATTTCCGTTAGACCAAAAATAAGTCCAAATAGTAATTGCGAAAGAAACGGTACCATGTTCCAACTAAGTAAGGGCTCCCACATGTAGATCCACAAGGAACGTAGGTTGTTTATTCAAAAGTGGTCACACCTCGAAAAATAACAGTACTCCTCTCGTAAAACAAGGTCACAAACCTGTGAATATGACTCAGTACACAGAAACGTAGCTGTACCTATGATGTCCCAAGAGACATGTGCTTCTCAATCGAAAAAGTCATAGGAACATAAAAATGATTAATTAAATAACCACACAAAGTTCAGCTGAAACTTCCGACTCCTTCGAACTTAATGAATGTAGTAATACGAGAGACAACAATTCCCCGTTTAGGTTCGTCGTACATAGACGCCAAAATCGTAGATGTAGGCCAAATTACAACAACTGCAACAATCTTCTTCTACACGAACAAAACAAAATCCAAACTGATGGTTTGTAGCCAACTGGACGCACCAAACACTCCAATGGGAAAACCAATGGTATAAGTAGGTCTCGAATGAATGAAAAAACGAAAAAAGAAAAATATGTTATATCATTTTGCAGAAATTTGAATCTTAGATTGTACTTTGGTGACACTGATAGTAATTACAGTTATGATAAAGTTGTTTATCACAAATCTAGCTTTGTTCCTCCCATGCATCCTCTGGTACATCATTTCCAAAATAGTATTCTCAAAGATCTTCATTTTTTTGGTTCTGATGTACGTTGCAAATCTAATAACATTACTTTGGCAGAAAAAACAGGCTATCTTGGAGTTACAGAAGAGCAGAGATTTAGTCATTATTTCGGCTGACAAAGGTGGGGCTGTAGTTGTTATGAATTGGTGTGATTATGACAATGAAGCCAAGAGACAACTTTCGGACCAAAGATACTATTCTTTAATGCCCATCAATCCTACTTTCCGTTGCAAAAAACGAATTGAGGAATTTTTGGGTTGGGCCAAGGATGAAGCTATTATCACCCAGGACACCATGCATCAACTTACTACCCAGGATATAGTAGCCCAATATATTTATTTCTTACCAAAAATCCACAAAGACCCCTCCAACCCACCTGGTAGACCTATTGTATCAGGTAAAGGGTATATTACCGAACCACTTTCTCTGTATCTTACTAAACACCTTAAACCATTACTGAGTCTGGTGCGATCACATTTGCAAGATACCACAAACTTTCTACAAATTATTTCTGATACTCAATTGGAACCTGGTTGGTTCATGTGTACCCTTGATGTAAGTGCCCTATACACTAATATTCCACATAAAGGGGGTCTGGAGGCATTGGCCTATTGGTTGGAAGTGGCTGATTTATATCGACCGGACTTTAATAGTTTTTTGGTATGTCTAGCCGAATATGTTCTTCAGAGTAACGTCTTCTTCTGTCAAGATAATTGTTATTGGCAAACAAAAGGCACAGCAATGGGAGCTTCTTTTGCTCTGATATATGCAGATCTATTTATGGCCTATGTTGAAAAACACGTAATTTATGATTACGATAACAATATCTATTTGGAACACATTGACATTTGGAGACATTACTTGGATGACGGTTGGATGGTATGGAAGGGTGATATACAACATCTAATGGAGTTCCTATCCTATTTGAATAACAACCCATGGGGTCTAGAGTTCATGGTACATCATGATTTAAATACCATCACTTTTCTGGATGTATTAATCAATAGACTCCCGGATCATACACTGAGTACTGAAGTCTTTAGGAAACATCCCCAATACAATACCATCCTTCACGCATCCAGTTTTCATCCACCACATATTGCTCGCAACATTCCGAAATCACAATTTATTAGAATCAAGCGGATTTGTTCTCTTGACACTTCATTTCAACAACAGAGGATGGAATTGACTAATAGATTTAGATCCAGAGGGTACAATATGGGACATGTTGTAAGTGCCAGTAGGCATGCAAATACACTTGATAGAGAGGAACTATTAAGTTATAAAGACCATAACAGTACCAAATCACAACCAATGAGGTTTGTCACTACCTATGCTAGAAATTCAGATTCACTCATTCAAAGTGTACATAAACATTGGAATATCTTACAATGTGACAATGATATTGCTAGCATCATACCAGACAAGTGTCTATTCTCATTTCGGAAAGGCAAAAATCTTAGTTCTTGCTTTAGCCATTACAAACATAGTCATGTTAACAATGAGTCTCATCATTTACAAACCACATTAACTGGGGAACCTTTGATGGGTTGTTTCCCTTGTGGACATTATACTAATTGTGTATATGTACAGAAATCCAAACAGTTTTCTAGCAGAAATTGTGCAGTAGTTTATGATGTCCACTTCTTTGCCAGTTGTAGTAGTGATTGGCTTGTATATCTGGCCACATGCAATTGTGGCTCATTTTATATTGGGCAAACTTCTCATCCCATTAGATTAAGAATATTGGAACATATTAGCAACATTAAAAATAAAAAAGCCAACAATGCACTTTACAAGCACCAACTGGTACACCAAACAGCCAGATTCTCTTTTATGATTATTGATATTATCCAAGGTAACCGTTCTAACAAAACTGGTTGGCACTCAATTTTGAATGCAAAAGAAAAAAAGTGGATAATTAAACTAGGGGGATTATTCCCACCTGGTCTTAATGAACAACTTTAGGGATAACCAATTAGTTTCAAGTTGGGTATATTTAAAAGACAACAATTGATTCATTTGTTTAACACTGAGGAAGACTGTGATAAGATCCGGCCGAAACCGGTCTGTTTTTTTGTTGTTTTTATGATAGTCTAATAAATATGAATTTTCAGGTCACTGAATGCTGGCTCTATCATTTTTTTGGAGTTCTTCTTCTTCAACATCTTTACCACACATGCATTGGTTCGGAGCATAATGCGCTAGCAAGACACACGCTAGTAGCAGGACCAGCACATCAGTTTTAATTTTTCAGTATTACAAGTCATTAATCCTAGTACACGGGGTGGAGATGTTAAGAATTCATAGAAGGTTGTGAACTGAAATGGATTATTAGGTGTAGAGCAGATAAGAGACCAGGGCTCAATTATAAAGTGCCCTTAAAACCAGTATTACATAGTAGAAGATTAAAAGCCATTAAATGAAAATCCATTGATTAAATTGTATTTGCACATTTTCTTTGATACATGTTTAGATAGGCATTTTTTATGACTTATATGTCTCTTCATAGCTTGAATGAGAGTTTGAATATTTAACTTTATATGTATTGTATTATGTGTAACACTTTAAGAAAGTCTTTATTTTTCATTATTTCATATTCTTTTTTATATATTCTTTATTCTTATATTTCTAAGTTTTATTGATTTTAATGAATAATTGATTTACATCTGTCTAAATGGTATCAAATAGATATTTTAATATAGTAAGATACGTTATATCAGTTTTAAATTTGATACATGCCTTTATGGCATTGAGGAAATGATGTCACTCGATTAATTATTCATGAGCAATTAGATTTGGAAGTATTTAAGATCCTTCATTCATTTGTTACTTTTTGGTCTGATGAAGCCTCAATGGTGAAAGTGCTTACCTATCTATGCCAATAAAGCACATAGTATTAACCTGTGGTGTGTCCAGCAGCATTTTGTGCATATATAGAACTTTACAACATCAGAGAAATTGAGTCATAGCTGTGCTTTGTTCCTGTGGATGTGCATTGCTTTTTTTGTTTCGTTAATGCAGTTGAGTTTGCCATTGGGTAAGCTTTAAGATGAAATCTTATAAAACGTTGTGCATAGCTTGGTTTTGGAATTATTGATGCAAATATGAAAAAGCAATATTTGACGCTTAGAGGCGTCAGTAGGAGTTAACTGCAGATGCACCTGGAGGTGTCAGTCTGATGTAATGAGTTAAGATTTAAAGTTGGTGAAGGACCTCACCAGAGATCATTATTATCCTTTCTCCACCAACTTAGTGACCAATATACTTTTTCACCAAACCATAAATCAACCTTATTTTTATACTCATTAATACTTTCTGCTTCTCTAATTTTTAATGGTAAGGAGTTCAATATTTTATCTACTCTGTAAAGAAAGTATTTACCTCCAGTTGTTTTAATCACCACCTTAATATTCACTAAAAAATTATTTCTAGTGTGTTTATCATACTGAAGAAAATGAAACCCCAAAAGACAACCTAGATTAGGATGAGATAAATGTATAAATCCATATTATATTTCCTCTTAATTGTTTATAACATATGGTAAACAGATCGTCTTTTCAATTTCTCAAAATTTGGAATATCTGATAGGCCTCTAGTTTGCTTTGTAAAGAACTTCTGACCCCTTTCGAGTATAATAATATCATTCCTAGAATAAGCACTGAGCCATATTTCAATGGTGGTATTATGATTGCTTTGTAAAAAGGAATCATTACCATTTCATTTTTAGATGGCACATTTATTTTAGTAATTGTATTCAAGTGCTCTTCAAAACTCAACTGACTATTAACTAAAATTCCTAGATCATCATATGCCAGACTTTCCTTAAGAATGGAAGAACTGTAATGTAAGGGAGACTGAAATTTTCCTACCCATATGTAGCACCTTGCACTAAGAGATATTATAATTTTCCTACTTATATATAGCACCTTGCACTAAGAGATATTATAGTACATACCATTCAAGTGAGTCCAGCCATATAGTGAATGTAAATATGATTGTATACCATGCCAATCCTTTATTGAAGTAATCAACGCTGCAAATTTTTGTGTCATCTGGGAGCTTCCCAATCCAACATTTATTGGAGATAGAGAATGTAACATAAAGATGTGAAAAAGGTATGGGCCATCACTTCCATTCCTTTTAAGACTATACAGTTCTAGGTAATCTTTTCTGTTAAAAGCCAGTTGACCCAGTTTTCTAATCTGCGCCTCTTCAGCATAGCCTCTTGGTTATTATCCCTTTTTTCCCTTCTGCCTTTTACTTTTTAATACTAAAACCAGTACTGTTGTGTGACAGAAACCATACTGTTGCTCCCATGTTATTAGATGACAAAATAAGGACGTATTCAATACCTTACTGTATGAAACGTTTTTATAGTCACCCTACATGGTTGTGTGGTGCAGTTGATTGTACCGAAAAACAGATGGCTGAGTGTGATTGTGTGTGACTTGATGCCTGGCTAGCATGAGGATAAAAATTACCTGGAAAAAATACTTAATAGACCCATCTAAGTCAACTTCTGCGAGAGCCATTACTGGAAACTGCTTACATATATATGTTTTAATGCTAGCAGCACATCAATATAATCAGTAAAAGCAGGCTAGTAGCAGTGTAAAACCTCTGGCTAAGGGTTTTGATTTCATATTTTTCACTTTTGTAATTTACTTAAATTTGGGATATACAATAGGTATAAGCCTCTTTACAACTTAAGAAGTATCACATTAAATATAACAATCCTACAATTCCAACATGGAAATACTTTTTCAAAAGCTATTTGAAATAAATATACTTACATTGAAGGATACATTTATATTTTTGACAGAATAGTCAACCTATACGCAGTTCAAAATAATTAACCTACAAACAACAGAGTTACCTAAAGACAGCATTTTTGACAGAACAATTAACCTATAGACAACAGAGTTTTATATCTTATTTTAAAATACATAGGAGTGAACAAAGGAGCATAAGTACTGAATTTTCTTATGCAGTGAATCTGTGTAGGCATCAACCTTTAATTACCAGTCTATCCCCTTCTCAAAATTTGTATAACTTTGTGACCATTGAGTAGTCTCACACTTCTCCCAAATGAGGATTCTTTGGGTGGCTCTTAAAAAAAACAAACAACAAACAAACACAACAAATAAAAACAATGGTTTAATTTTAGCCATATTGGTTGTTAAAAAATGAACATAAGACTACAGTGATTGTTAAAAGAGAATGAACAATCAACTAACACTGTATTTTTGAAAAGCAGAAGACAAATCTGCTACGGCAGCATTATTTTCCATTTTTTCATTAAACAAAACTAACTTGCCAGCAAACATGAATTCTTTTCACCTAATTTGTAATTCTCCTGAAAAGTCAACATCAATGAATAACAGTGGGCCTAAGACTGAATTTTGCCATAATCCTTTTATTAAATTTGCCTTAGTTGAACAAACCTTACTTACCTGAGTTGTACATGTTATTTCCTGATAAGTACAAGCAGACCAGCTTTAAGAGCATAGTAGAGCAACCAATGTATCTTGTTACTTCAATAACACATTAATAAACAATGCTGTTGAATGCTTTACATTAATCTACAGATACTGTAATCACTGTTTTACATACCTCATTCACCTGACAACTGCATTCTAACAATGCCACAAGGTCAGTATTGGTAAAATATTACCTTTATTTTGCACTATTTACAATATTTACAAAATAAACATAAAAAGATGTGTTTCCTTTCTTTATTTCTTACAAAATTAACACACAAAAATAACATTATTTTTGCTAATAATTTCTTACAAAAATCCCCTCCCCATTCCTTTTTCCACAACCAGTATATTATTTCACTTAATATTTCAACTAAACCCCATTTCTTATTGAATGACAGCTCTTTCAGTCTGACTTCCCATAGATTCAAAATTGCTCCAAACAAAATTTTGTCCCTATTATCAATTATTTTTTATCAATATCCCCATAACACCCATACAAAATCATCTATATTTATATATTCTATTTTTTTAATTCCAAAGGATAAAAATTCAAAACATTTTTTCCATAATTTATTTACTCTTACATACCTTAAAAAGACATGCTCTGTTGTCTATATTTCATTACAAAGTAAATATATTATTTGTAAACATATCTTATATAGTATATTACCTTTCAAAGGTAACTTATTTATACCCAGTCTCTATAAGAAATCCTGACACTGTTGTATATTATTTTTTATCTTTTTCAGATCCTTGATAGCTTCAAGAACATTATTACTTAATCCATCCCAAGGATTTATCCCATAACATCTTATGTTAATATACTTATACCAGTCCTTCCTAGATATATTAAAATTTCTATTTACAAGACCGCACATTATTGTTTATGTTGATATTCCATAATTGCCTCTCTTCCACAACCTTTTTGCCTTTTAAATATTCTTTCAGTCTTCTACCACTCTCCATATTTTATATTAATAATCTTTGATACTAAACTTATATTATCTCCATGTTTCTCAACTAACATTTTCATATAATTTCATAGAGACTGCATAACCAATTGGATTAGTTGAACCCTGTCCACCATCTTTCCTATTCATATGCAAAACACCCCTCTTAATAAGATTCAATCTAAAAACTGCTAGCACCATCTCTTTTTCTATTTTACTTGGAATCATGTATACAACTTAGCCATATACCCTATTTTACATAAGATAACTGAACTGATTAAATACACCTTTACCTTATAAGACATTCTGAATACTTTCTATAACCTAACTATATAAATAATCTTTTCAGCTATACATTTCCATTGATCATAACCTCTTTTTTTTCAAACTTTAGCACCTAACACATTTAGTTCTACATCTACACATTTAATCCCTGGTCTCTCCTGAAAAGAGGCTACTAACCTGGTCCACCAAAGGAAAATAAAATAAATATAATAAATAACACATTCTGTATCCCCTTCTTTACCTAGGCCATGCCCTTTTTCTTTCTATAAATCTAATCCTACTTCCCCTATACAATTACAAATACATCTATTCATTTTATCCATCCATCTTTCATCCTTTGCTCTAATAATAACATCATCTTTATATAATAAAAATAGGAATACTGACACAATCATTTATAAACTATTTTCCTAACATGTATTTCAACATCTTAGTTACTACTGTATTTATAATTAATGGGAAATATCCCACTCTTAGGCCAACCTTGCCTCAAACTTCTATATGTATTTTTTCTTAAACCAGTCCAACCATCAACCAAGATCCTCACTTTAGCATTTTCATATGCAGATTGTAACACTTTCAAAATACTCCCTTCCATACCATTTTCCTTTAAAATACATCACAAACTATCATAATCTACACAATCAAAAACCTTTTTAAAAGTGTCTATTCATAACTTTATATCTCTTTCTTTCTGTTTAAGACATCATCTACCATCTCTCTTACAACCATTAATAAATCCTGACTACATAGGATCATAGAATCAAAGGCGATTACTAGGTCATTTTAAGCCTAGCCATTTCATCCCAATGTAATACCATGAAAATACTAGTCAATACCGAAGATAGCATTTAGTGATGAAGTTTAAAATCAAAAATGCCCACCACCAAGACTTTCTCAATGACCTCATTAAATCTAATTTGTAATATTTTCCTGAAAATCTTATAATCTATGTTAATTAATGTTACTGATATCCAGCTCCTACTACCATTCCTCTCACTTTTCTTTACTAAATAAATGTATTAACCCCTTCAGAAATACCCATGTCTACTATACACTCCTGTAACAATTCATTAAACACAGTAAGTAATACCTTTTATTGTCCTTCCTTTAACAAAATACCATCCAAACCTGATACTGGTTCAACATTAACTCTATCCAATATTTTAATTAATTCCTCCATAGTAACCTCTCTCATTAAACTGTCAATAGGCACTTTAGAGCATTTCTTAACACTATAACTAGTCTTTTCTTTTTTCTACCTAACTTATAAATCTAAAAAATCTACCAAATGCACACAGTCCTGAGCTGCAAATGAAGCTCCAGGGAATACGCCACATAACTTTATTAAAAAAATCATAAATCAATTCAAGTCAAGACCTTTATTCCCAATACACAACTAGGACTTCAGTACTGAATAGATATATTATTCCTCATTTTAAGCAGTACCCATAATTCCCACAACATGGCATCATTAAAGGAACTGCCCCCCCCCAAAAGGAAGGCTTAAATGCTCTCCAGTTAAACTGGATAATAGTGCATTAGCTCTCCTAAAAATTATGAATACAACAAAAATGATTCATCAAAAGCATTCAATTCATAACCTCAATTAAAATATATCTAAAAGTGTTTTAAGCATATAAATCATCATAATATTATTAACTGAATTGTGAAATACAAAAAAATTAAATAACCAAT